>NW_028165314.1:0-226124 GCF_964263955.1 Coregonus lavaretus
GATACATATTTACAGTAATAGAAGAGTCCACGTCATTGTTCAATCAGCAGTGACATCACTGCTGTCTTCCGTAATGAGGTCATATGATTGGATGGGACACTTCCTGACCTTGCTTATGTATTCACAGCATGGCACTCACATACACTCTCACACACATACACATGAACACACACACACTCGCATACACACAACAGGCACACACACATTCACACACACACACACACACGTCAACAGCAGCAGAGGGCTTTATCACCTTAATGGGCTGTTAAACGTCATTACGACCCAACTGACTTAAGCTAAAACATGACCAAGGTTATTGATATCAAGGTTGCCCGGCCTGGCACTCATGTAATTTAATGTCAATCATTCTTAAAGAGGAAAAATTGCATTAAAACTTTATTGAGTGTTCGTCCAAAGGAGGATTGGAGGGGAGATCTAACTTAAGTCGTCCAGTTGATAGGTTAAAGAAAAACAATTTTTTTTTTATAGCTGCTCTTTATGGATATTGATTGTGATTGATTCTGTCATCAGCGTCATTATGGTTGTCTGGGTAGGTCTTACATGCAATCCGTTTCAACTTGCCTGCTGTGATTTTTACCTGTCTCTCCCTGTTGGATCTCTGCACCACTGGGGATCAATAACTAGACATGACATCATGCTAGCTACCATTAGAAAACCATTATCTGGCATGCCCATGTGCTCTCTCTCTCTCTCTCTCTCTCTCTCTCTCTCTCTCTCTCTCTCTCTCTCTCTCTCTGTCTCTCTCTCTCTCTGGCTCTCTCTCTCTCTCTCTCTCTCTCTCTGTCCTCTCTCTCTCTCTCTCTCTCTCTCTCTCTCGCTCTCTCTCTCTCTCTCTGTCTCTCTCTCTCTCTCTCTCTCAATTTCAATTCAATTCAGTACACTTTATTGACATGGCAAGTAAATTACTTACATTGTCAATGTATACATATAGTATACTTTGGTGGGACCAACAGCAATAAGGCATCAATAATAATAGTAGTAGTGGAAATGTGATTACCATTAACAGCAACTACAACAACAATATTAATGAGAATAACAATACATTAAAGCAATAGTAGTAGGCCAATCTCAACATGACTGAGAAGACACATGACATGGTATGAAACAAAACCAAAATGGGAAATCTTATTGAAGTTACATTGCAATTTTCACTGGCTGTCCCTCAGGTTGTGGCAGGAGTACACATATTTGGCTGCCATTTTGGCTTTTCACCCAATTAATATTTGATTTTTTTCTTCATCTTTTATAGTTTCAAATTATTTGTACTGAATAATAATTTTGGGAAAGAAAGATTCTCTTAGGTCTGAGTATTTGTCACAGTGTAATAGGAAATGCAGCTCTGTCTCTACCTCTCCCCTGGAGCAGAGTGAGCACAGCCTGTCCTCTCTGGGCAGCCAGGTTTGCCTGTGACGATCTGTCTCTACGACCAGACTGTGCTCACTGAGTCTGTACCTAGTCAGTGTTTTCCTCAGTTTTCTATCAGTCACAGTGGTTTCTGTCTCTCTCGCTCTCTCTTTCTGTCGCTCTCTCTCCCTCCTTCCCCATCTCCCTTATGTGTAGGTCAACACCCCTTACATGCATCTTGTCACGTCACGGTGTGTAATGCACATCGCTCCAGATATTTAGAGTCCTATTTAGCAACCAAGTCAACCCTGTGGCCTAGAGGTGGCACTCCCCCCCCCCCCCCCCCTCCTTTTAGTATGATCATCCTGCAGAGGTGCATTATGGGGAGCTCAGCTCAACTCAAACACCTTGACTGTCATCTGGTGACCAGGGTCAGAATGGAACTTTATGTGACAGCAACCTTCTCTGTTCTCTCAATTCGATGGAATGACGGAAGACAGATGATGACTTGAAAGAGAGATATGACTTTAATATGCTTGCATTTATGTATATTTCATAGCTTTATAAATCTGTGTGTCATAAAGATTGTATAATCATTTAGCATATTAATAATCCCGCACACGTACTTGATATCAAGCAAATTCATTAATGTCAAACGACAACTGTGCGATTCAATAAAAGCATGAATGACAACTTCAACTCTACATCTCCATTGATTCATCCACAGCCTTAGGTCTACATTGGCTACATTTGAAGGGTTCTTCTATTGGTCGTTGAAATCACTTCAGGACAGAACCACTGATTATCACAGCGTTTACAGTGTGTTCTAATCCAGCCCTCAGGGGAATGGGCATTTCATGCTTCTTGCTTTTGATCCTATTGACAGGTTACAGTAACGTAACAACGCTACGGTAAAAGCTGTAGGCTACATCCACCACATGATACCTCAGCCAACCTGTTCCTTTTACTATGAAACATAGATCTGTGAGATTATCTACAGAGGTTAACTAAGTACACAGGACTCTGAAGAATGAAGATAACCCTCAATTACAGAAGGATTAGCTGAGCCCATCTGCATGTCTGCTTGACTAGCTCGTCATGATCCTTCAGGGTAGAGTATGAAATGCAATGTGATGGACACACTTTGCTTGACTTTGGGTGGTTGGAAGCTCAGGCAAAAGTATTTAATTTCCTCAGCACTTGGAGTGGAATAGTGTTAGAGAGTTATGGGATAGGCTAAGTAGATTGTTCATTTCTGAAATATGTGCTGCTTCAAAGTGACCTAGTTTCTAACTCGTCTTTCCATGAGTTTCTCTCAAACTTGGTCGGTTTCCTTCTGAGCAGAAATGCAGCAGGGCTTGAGCTCATTACTGTTTGCTTGGGAAATAGGACATAAAACAGTCCTGCGCCTGCAGTGCTGTTGATTAGCCATTGGAAAGCAGACAAAAAGGGCAACAGAAAATTGCCAGGTTGGAACAAACACAGACACCGCCATCATTAGTCTGCTCTTGTGGTGAAAGCCATTGTCTCACACAGTGTGGGTCCAGCTATAAGCTGTAATAAGGTCTCCACAAAGATCATTGTGACACTGCAAGAGAGCTTGCTTGAATTTAGTTAAGTTGATGTTTTGTACAGTGCACATTGTTTCATGGATTAAAATGAATTCTGATGTCACACAGCATAATAGGTGTCTTTTTAGTCCCATTTTTATTGAGTAGGTCTCCAGGAAAAATCCCTAGATCTGATTCGCTGATCATTGACAATGTGTCACGAGGTAATTGATTGAATTCATGATTGACTGATGAATGGATCAGGCTCATCATGTAACGTCAACATTTATTGGAACTTCATCGGTTTGGATGGCGATTCTAGTCCATGAAATCAATATCTCCCTTCGCGTTTGTGTATGGGACAGAAATGCAGCGTTGCAAGTCATTGTTCTGGACATTATGCTGCCCTATTATGCAGAATCAACACGGCTACTGTGACGGTGGTATAGCTGTTTCACTTCAGCAGGACTGGTCTGATGAAAGTGCTTCAGCGGTATAACAAATTGAACAAGGTCTTATTTAATGATGCTTTGTAATACCAAGGATGCCTGGGCTGCTCACCAGCATGTATTCTTTTGTCATGTGTTTCGTTGTTTGGCACCCCATGGCCGCAGATATTATAAGCCTTGTTCTTTTTGGGAGAACAAAACGTCGACCTTCTGTTGTTGTCAGCTTCCGACAACGTGAACTTTAAGACAAAATAACTGTCTCCATGTTCTGTGCTTTCACACTGGAACCAAAAGGAGCAATTTTCTGCCACTGAAACTGGATATTTGGAACGCACACCAATAGTCTAGTCCCTCTAGTCGCCATCCCACCATACGGGCGGCAGGTAGCATAGTGGTTAAGAGCATTGTACCAGTAACCGAAAGGTCGCTGGTTCTAATCCCCGAGCCGACTAGGTGAAAAATCTGTCGATGTGCCCTTGAGCAAGGCACTTAACCCTAATTGCTCCTGTAAGTTGCTCTGGATAAGAGCGTCTGCTAAATGGCCTATTTATTTATTTATCCCTCCTGGTGCTATAGTAACTAGCACTCTGTCCTTCCTCTATCACCTACCTCTGATTTTGATTCACTGTACTGTAAGATTGCTTTGATTGAAACTGGCTTCCATAATGAATGCTCCATACTGGCTCAAGCACCCAAAGACAAACGTTGTTGGGGCAGAATATAAGGTCATCCACCGAATAACGCTGTGCCCTTTGCAGGCTCTAACCATGGCAGGCAGTGGAGGCAGTCGCCAGGGAAAACATGTCATTAACAGAGTGAAAGCTTGTACCCCGGTGAGCAGTAATCGTGTTATTTCTTAATTTGCTTCTCCTATGTACAGATTGAACGCGGCCTGTTGAGTGACGGGCGAGAGATTAAGCACGGAAAACAAACACGCTGATTGTTGATCGGAAAAAAAATCCACATGAATGAAACCTAATTAAGGGGACGTGTAAACATTTGGATAAGTGGTGGAGGCAGAGAGTGGTTAGTGTGTTTCTATGGTGTAATCAGACTAAAGGCATATTGTGTGTAAAAGGTGGTCGTCTATACATTAATTACAGATGACTTGAGGGTCAGGTCATATTAAATATTTGAGAGTGAATGGAATGTTTTGCAATTCAAACACCATCACTTCCTCATCCTGGATTTTTACCTCACTGTGAGGTTTTCTGAGTTATTTTCCAGGATCCAGGTCCAATATAACTGCAGATAATGCTATGTACGACAATTTGTCTTATTTTAACAGGCGGTTTCCATGTTACAGTGTAACGCCAGAGGGCATTGGCAGAATAGCCTACTTTGCAGAGCATAAATGACAGTATGAAACAGAATACTAAGAGGGATTGTAAAATGCCAATCTGCAGTTGCTACATCCATTTCTTGATGTAGAAATGAATGACATGTACCCATTGGTTCTTGAAGAATATAACTTATAAATGCCTTGTGAGCTTAGTTCAACTGTCTAACCCCATCAGAAGCCCAAATATAAGCTTGTTTTACTCCAATGTTTGTAAACAAAGTAAATGTCAAAAAAATGTCAAAACATGGTTAAACTATCATTTTAATATCATGGATGGTCTGTCCTTACATCCATAGCTCTGTCTATGAATTTGAGAGTGGTTACCCTTCTCTAGCTCCTTCCCTCAGCTTTTTACCAAAACAGGGGCCAGGAGTTGGCTTTGTTATTGTTTCAACTGCTGATGGCCCCATAAACTGTGAAACAAGAAGAAGGAGTAATGCAAAATCACCCAAATAGCACTGAGTGATCTGAGAGAATAGTTGTCTTGGCACCACACAGCTATACTGTATATATTTATTGAGTCATCTGTTCTACAGTTTACCTCCCACCTATATCCCCTCCCTCCCTCCCTCCCTCCCTCCCTCCCTCCCTCCCTCCCTCCCTCCCTCCCTCCCTCCCTCCCTCTTGTCTGTTGGCAGCACCCACCCCCAAACTCCACTGAGCCCATGCAGCTAGCTAGCTCTCCTCCTGGGCTTAGCTACTCCTCCTCCTTGCCTCCCTCCCTCCTCTCCTCTGGAGGTGGATCCAGGCTGTCTTCCCTCCCTCCCTCCTCTCATGGTGGATCCAGGCTGTCTTCCCTCCCTCCCTCCTCTCGAGGTGGATCCAGGCTGTCTTCCCTCCCTTCATCCTCTCGAGGTGGATCCAGGCTGTCTTCCCTCCCTCCCTCCTCTCGAGGTGGATCCAGGCTGGTTCCTGAACTCCCGCTGCTCCCCCTCCTACACAGCTGTGTGTGGGCCGAGTCCAAGCCCCAAGGCTGCATGGGCTCCTCCATGGCAGGAAGGCTCAGGTCTTCACTGGGCTACGCAGTAATAAGTAGGACTCTAAAGCCCAACTCCATGGTCTCTCTGATAACAGCAAGTGGTTGAGTAAAGAGAAAGTGCTTCTGGAGAGGTGCTGAGAGAGAGAGGGAGAGAGAGAGAGAGAGAGAGAGAGAGAGAGAGAGAGAGAGAGAGAGAGAGAGCACAGTGGCTTGGTGTTAACCCTTACCTGACAATACCAAGGGATTGGTTTTTCAGTTATTTTTTCAGTCATCAATTCCTCTAAATTCGCCATAAAAGAATCCCAAAGGAACGACACCGCAGGAGCACCTGAGGACCTTTGCACTTTAGCACCTACACTTTTGTAACTGATGTCAAGAAAGCAGTTAAGAATTCAATTATGTGAAAATGCATTTTTCTCCACAAGTATTCCTCTTGCTTGTTATCTAAAGTTCACTGAAGTTCATTAAAACAATTGGCTAAAACGAACTATGCTGAATCTTTTCTGCAAAGGCTTAAAAACAAATTATTCGGTGGTTCTTTTCAAACTTCTCCCTTGTTAGTTTCGCCCTAAAAGAACAAATTGCTTTTTAACAACATTCACGGTGCAGGCTTTGTGTCGTCCACCTCATTTGTAACATGTCATTGAGACTAACAACGTCCCTGTTCTACATAGTCTAATTAGCTTTTCTTTTATTTCATCTATCAAACTACGGTGAATTGCTTGTTTGAGTGTGCGTAATGTGTATGTGGGCATGTGTGTGTGTGTGTGTGTGTGTGTGTGTGTGTGTGTGTGTGTGCGTGTGAATGTGTCTCTGTGTGTGTGTCTGTGTGGGTTTGTGTGTCTGTGAGCCCAGCCCAGCCAAGACCCTCCCCAGTGACTCCCTCCTGATTCTGGGAGATGGGCCTGTAATCGGCCCATGCACTCAAGCCCACCACCTAACTGTCTGTCCTGGACTCTGGGTGGGGATGTAAGTGGAGCTGCCAATCACCTACTAGCTCTCTGAGAGAGGCTCTTTTCTCTGTCCAGTACATTCTTAGAAAAAAAGGTGCTGTCTAGAACCTTAAAGGGTTCTTCGGCTGCCCCATAGGAAAACCCTTTTTGGGTGCAGGTAGAACCCTTTTGGTTCCAGGTAGAACCCTTTTAAGTTCCATGTAGAACCCTCAGTAGAAAGGGTTCTACATGGAACTTAAAAGGGTTCTACCTGGAACCAAAAAGGTTTCAGCCGATGAACCCTTTTGGAACCCTTTCTTCGAAGAGTGTAATTTTAGATTTGCCCGATCCCCTGCAAAGTGGCACACACACATACACGTTGGCATATGTGTGTGCACACTCATTCACGCATATGTAATAACACTATTATTTCCACAATTACTTTCCGTAGTTATGTGTGCCTATATGAATAGCTACCTGTTTAATTATCAGAGAATAGATGCACTATTGAAACAAAACCACGTTGTTTACGTCATGGAGAAGCTCATTGCACAGAAGTTCATGTAAAATCTATGAAGGCTAATTCTTATCATGGTCATCAGTATTCCATCGCCTTCCTACAACTGCCTTTTCAAAACTCCAACAATGGAGTCTGAAAGAGGTAACAGTTGGGGTGTAGATACCTACGGAGTGCCGTGAGAATCACTTCAGAGGGGCGGCTACACATTGTTAAGGATCAATTAGCTGCCTTAATTAGGATCATTTGAGTGGACTTCATTAGGTCTATTACCTCTCTGGCTGATAGAAAATGAGCCAAGTGAAGCCGTTTTTGTGTTGACTAATTACAGTTGTTGTAGGGGGTGTCTGTATCCCTAAGATGAATGCCTTACGAGTGCCTATACACATACATACACCAACACACACCAAACACACACAGAGAGAGGGGGAGAAAGAGAGACAGAGAGAGAGAGAGACAGAGAGAGAGAGAGAGAGAGAGAGAGAGAGAGAGAGAGAGAGAGAGAGAGAGAGAGAGAGAGAGAGAGAGAGAGAGAGAGAGAGAGAGAGAGAGAGAGAGCAGAACTGGGCTGTGTTCCATTGTGTATCATCTACTTGAATCAGTCATTTGTTATTTTTTACATTTTTACATTTTTAGTCATTTAGCAGACGCTCTTATCCAGAGCGACTTACA
Source organism: Coregonus lavaretus (assembly GCF_964263955.1). Classification (NCBI taxonomy): domain Eukaryota; kingdom Metazoa; phylum Chordata; class Actinopteri; order Salmoniformes; family Salmonidae; genus Coregonus; species Coregonus lavaretus. The sequence goes on from NW_028165314.1 coordinate 7,807, forward strand.
ATTAGTGAGTGCATACATTTTTCATACTTATCATAGACTAATGATCTGGGTTTTCTAATGATCATAGTGCAGCAGTTTTTTTAACTAATGAGTAAAGTGGCTTTGTTTCTTTGATCGTGTGTGTGATGCTTTATCTGTAGATGCATGACACTGTTTTTTGCTGATGTTACTGGGGGGGGGGGGGGGGGGGGGGAGACTTTGATAAACAGCTTGCTACTTTCTGGAAAAGAGGCTGTAATGACAAAGACTGGTGCATGCAGCACACAGACCGTAATGAAAACCTAAGATAATGTAAATAAGTTTCCTCTCTCCCCAGAACACAAACACAAACACTTAAGCACACAGACTTAAACACACACTCACACACACACACTGAAACACACACACACACACTTTCTCTCTCTCTCTCTCTCTCACACACACTTTCTCTCTCACACACACACACACACACACACACACATAAAAAAGCAGACACACACACATACCCAGGAGCTGGCTCGAGGAGCAGCATGCGGCTGATGTAAATTATCAACCCAGATTGCTTTTCTTGAGTTAATCATCTCCTTTTATGTTATTCATTTGTCAGTGGTTATTGTTTATCCAAAGAACGCAGCAGCAGTCTGATATGTAGTGCAGTGTCAATTCTGCTGGGGACTCATGGCTATGCAGACGCTGGCTTGGCTGGAATTTACATTTACAATTACAGTCATGATACAATCATCTCTCATCATAATTCCTGTGACTGGGATGTCAGGCCAGATAAGGAACATGTTGGATTTGCTGTATAACAAATAGCACTTTGTCTCTGGGGTCAAGTCCAATGAATCAAACTGTGTCATAAGCCTGTGTGCTGCCCCTAATAGACTAGCCTATAATGTTGTACTGTGTTCACAGTGTTGATCATGCGTAGGCCAGTAATTACTGAATTTAGACAACCCAAACTACCCTAACGACTGTAGAAGTTGTATTTACAAGGACAGACCGTTCCCCTCAGTCTGATTGACAAGCACAGAAAATGATGTGGAAAACCTTTAGCAATTTTGGGGTCTTCTATATTCCATTTGAGTCCCCTGTTGTTGTAATAGAAACTCTTCTGCCCCCTCGTCATAGCAGGAAGTTAAGACTAACTCAATGATCTCTGTACTACAGTATTCACTTCCATTACATTTTCCACTCCCCACACTAAACCAACCTCCCTGAGTAAAAAGCAACACACAGTACTGATCTTCATTTCTATGGAGCCCACATGCTATTGCAGTGTGTTTGACCATGGAAGTGGAGGAGTGTTTGTGTCTCTCCCTCTCTCCCTTCCCGCTCACAAAGAGAAACCAATGAGGTGCCCTTTTAAATGGATGTAGTGTTGACAAGCCTTCTGTTGAGTCACAAAGAAATTCCTGAGTAAATAGCGACGGCCATGTTTGACCGTGGATTTATTCGAAGGTATATCCCTGTAATGAATTACCACAGTGCCTTCCAGGTGATGCATTTCCCTTTATAGACTCAATTATCTGTGCCATAAAAGAGGCTGCTCTCCGGGCTGGCGCGGTGAGGAAAAATACATAACTCCTTATAAGCACTTTATGAGGGAAGTGGGTTGAAGCTCATTGTAAGTGTACAGTACAAGTGGCAACAGGAAGTGAGACTCTTAAACCTTGAGTGTACAGTACAAGTGGCAACAGGAAGTTAGATTTTTAATGCTTGAGTGTACAGTACAAGTGGCAACAGGAAGTGAGACTCTTAAAACTTCATGTTCTCACATAGATTTCTTCCCACATTTGATGTGAAACTCTCATCAATGAACACTGAGGTTTTCTGCGATTAGTGGTTTGTGTGTGAAGTTGATGACGATGGCGCCACTACCACTGTGTTACCTGACTGTTCAGTGTAGCTGATAGTCAAGTTACCCAGTAGCTTCACATTTGAGAGGTTGACCATCCTCCAGTCTTGTTGCCAGTGCGTGGCTGACAGTCATCCCAGTCATCAGCTGTTATAAGGGAGGGTATTACAGTTTTTCTCCATTGGTTTGGCTCATTTCTTGAAACAGAAATTACATTCTCAAAACTCTAAGATCATTTGGCAAAACAGTCTTACAGTTCAGCACAACACTATAGCTCACTTGCAAAAGCTCATATCTCTCCTAAAACTGTTCACTCATGCTTCAAAACTAAATTCCTTTCCCATATAAGGAGTCAGTGCCACGAAAATGGCAAAGATCCTTCTCAATTGCTTTGGCTCATTTCTTGAAACAGACCGGACGTTCTCAACACTCTTGGTGCTTTAGCCAAAATAACGTGGATGGTTCGGCACAACACCATGGTTCACCTGCAAAAGCTCATACCTCTCCCAAAACAGTTCACGCATGTGTCAAAACTAAATTTCCTTCTCATTTAAACAGTCAGTGCCCCCAAAATGCTTCGTCCCTTTGGCATTGTGTAAGCACTGCAAGTCAAAATGTTTAGATGTTTTGTCACTATGGCAGAGGACCATTGAAATATCCCTCATGTCCACCTTTCAGTCTTAGCCCAGTCCTTCATTGACAATGGTTACTGTACTGTTTTTTGTCTAGCTAACAGAATACAATTGTGTATAAAACTGAAAAAAATAAATAGGATTTTAGGGTAAGAGTAGCCTCCAAGGTTTGACATCACACATTGCACTCATACTGCCAAGGAAATTGTAACCATTATCATTCACACACATAAAGTAACTTCCATACATCAGAGTAAAAAGAAAATGTATACAGCATAATATACTGTAATATAAACACACAAACAAAAAACAATGAAAATTATATGCAGCCTACAGTGCTGTAAATAAAGCTGGAGTTTCACAACTAACAGTTCTTCACTGGTCGCTGTCCTCACCCTCCTGGCCATCCACACGCTGCTGTCTGTCTGGCCACAGATTCTCGTCCACATCACAGCGTATATTCTCCCTTGCGATGCAACGAGGGAAGAAACGGCGTGCATGTCGCAACCATCCCCTACACTGATCTCCTGTAATATCCTCACACGCAGCGTCCATTGCATGGAGCAGGGACCTCTGATCTTGAGCCCGATGCTCATACACTCTCCACCTCCAAGCGGAGAAATACTCCTCAATAGGATTGAGGAAAGGAGAGTAAGGTGGTAGGAACACCATGACCATCCTTGGATGAGTAGTGAACCAGGCCCTGATGAGCGGGCCACGGTGGAAATTCACATTGTCCCATACAATGACATATTGTGACAGGTGAGGCCCTACGAGACCGCTCTCATTTTCAGGGATCAAATCAACATGAAGGCGGTCCAAGAAGATGAGGAGCTTCTGTGTATTGTATGGGCCAAGACTGGGGATGTGAGTGGCCACACCATTCTCCGATATGGCAGCACACATAGTTATATTGCCCCCTCGCTGGCCTGGGACATCCACCATGGCCCGGTGGCCAATAATATTACGGCCACGTCTTCGGCCCTTGGCCAGGTTGAAGCCAGCTTCATCCACAAACACGAGGATGTGATGGGTCTCGTTTCCTTCCAATGCCATTATTCTCTACAATAGCGTAAAAAAAGAAAACATCAAATCAGTCATACAGAAGAGTCATACACTACAGTTACAGACAATTACATAGGAATGTTCTATGTTCTCCACAAGTTCAATATACTACTGGCCACTACTCCAGTGGTTCCAAACCTGGGGTACATGTACCCCTATGCAGAGGTACTACAGGGGGTATTTGACAGAAAGGGGAGGGGGGAAATCATCAATGACTAGACTTACTGAAATGTTACAGTAAGACCCACAGTATTAGATAGATTTACATGGGAGGCACTAATTGCAGCTCTTTGACCCCTTTTCTTATTGTATGTTATATTCTTCAAAATAAGGATTATAATGATAATTGCATCATACAGTAAGCTGCAGTTTTTAGGCGAAATGTTGAAGTCAGATAAATCAAATACTTCCATACCTGGATTACCTGGATACACAAATCAGGTAAAGTGGGTACTGAAGCCAAAAAAGTTTGGGAACCACTGCTTAATTGTAAAAATGTTATAATGATGGACAACCAGTAACTGACTTACATGTACATACTGGTACCGCAGCTCTTTCACTCTATCAGAGTTCCTCTCAAATGGTACCCTGTAAATTTGCTTCATTGTCATCTGATGCTTCTTCAATATCCGGTCTATTGTGGAGATGCTTATAGAGTTGACATTTTGGAATATGGCATTGTCTTGTAGGATTGCAGCGCGGATCTGTCTCAATATGATGGCATTATTTGCCATCACCATGTTACAGATCTCTTGTTCTTGTTGTTCATTGAGAAGTTTTCCTCTGCCACCTGTGCAAGGTTGTCGTCCAATCCTAGATATAGAAGTCAAAGGACAACACTCCATTCGTAATGTATACCTTATGTATTCCTTACAGAATGAGTTACCTATGTAATTGTATTGTTGTTTTACTTACAGTAACTTTACCACAATTCTAATGCATCACTGCACAGTGACTGGAATACTACTGTAAACTGTATCATCAATACTGTAGAAAATAAACTATTCCATAGTTTATTTTCTCCAATGTTTTTCTTGTCATTTTTAGTATCATAACATCCCATTGAGGTAAGATATTACTGTAGGCCTATCACACACACACACTAAATGAATAGGTAAATATGTAAATAAATATATTTCTTGCTCTATGCACAGTGTCCTGTCCTATACAACATATAATTCCATCATTGACTGACTACATACCTGTTTTCCCTGCGAAAGGTTTGGATGATGGAGGAGACTGTTGAGCGAGGCACATTAGGCTGCACTCGGCGACCTGCCTCCGCCATTGTGAGGCCATGGTTGATGACATGGTCTATAATTGTGGCCCGAATTTCATCCGGGACAGCATGGTGTCTTCGTGCTCCTCGGCCTCTTCCCCCTATTCCACCACCACGCACCCTTACTCCTCCTCCTCCTCTTCTTCTTCCTCTTCCTCGAGCAGGCAGTTGCCCTTGTTCATTTACTTGGCCAGGTGCCTCCATGTTCAGAAATTGTACTGGTCCTGCATGGTCAAGCTCTTTACATACATGTTTGGCAGCATTCACAGTCATGGACAGCACCTGTCAGGTAACTAAACATACTGTTTGATTGGTCATCTGAGATGTGTGAAACTCCTCCTTCGTTAGTCAAGTTCTAGTTTCACCTGACTGTCAATTGCTGTAATAAATTTATCAAATGTTCCAAGGGATTCATATATGGTATTCATGGTATTATGTTCTTGACTAATTTTGACAATTGAACAGACTATTGTGCATGTGATGACTTATACAATGAAATGACGCTGACACGTTTTGGAGCGAACAACCATTAGACTGAGAATCAACAATCAGTTTAGATCAACAAGATCTATTCACTTGGAAATTGTGCTAAATGTAGGCTACCTGTACTTAATCATTTGCAAAGATGTACTGAGACATTGAGACATGTACTTAGACATTTGCAATTTGATGAAATGAATGAGAAATTCAATTCTGTTGTGAACAATTGCCAAGTGGTTTGGAGGTTTGTCCATGTAGTTTTGAGAATGTAATTTCTGTTTCAAGAAATGAGCCAAACCAATGGAGAAAAACTGTAATAAAGGACTACTGTATCTGTGCTTAACTCATCCATAACATAACTGTTGTATTCAGAATCATAACTCTGTGACAGCGATTTCTAATCAGCCATGTTGTCCTTTAGCTCAAACTCAAGTGACCGTTACAGAACAAAGCAATCGATCACTTATCACAATGCATCAGGCATAGCCCAACAATAAGAGCACTGTCGAACTGTGCTCTAATGTAACTCTCAATGCAGCACTGTAAACCTAGTGTGTAGACATAGCAGTAACACTGCATGAAACTCTTGTCTCACGATTATGAGAACAGACAAACTAAGCTAGCCATATGAACCACCATGTTCAAGACCAAATCGTTTTTTGGTGGAAAATAGCTGTTTTAGTTATTAGTGCTCAATCTCTGACAAAATACATCTCAAAGAATATCAACATACTGTAAATCCTCAGTGAATATACAGAGATATCCAAATACCTACTGTATCAATCAATAGTTTGAATACCAACACTACTTTTGGTTCGATACTGACTCGCATAGTGTATGTGCCAGAGGAATTGTGTGTTTACAGTACAGGTTTGGATTTGAAAGGCTAACAGAATACCGGCGGTAGTTTGTCTCTGTGCTGGAGAGTACTGCCCACATAGATCTTATCTGAAATATATAGCGCAACCCTGGAGAAAGTCACTTTATTTTAATGTGACAGGTATTGGATTTGCTGAAGAGCGTATATTTAAATGTGCTTGAACTTGGCACATTTAAGCGGTTTGCACTTTTTCTGCTTGTGGTGCAGATCTGCAGTGAAATGACTTTTTCCTGGTTCCATGATGCTGTATTGTCCCCTCTTCTTTTCACTCTCTCCCATGAAGGCTCTTCAACTCTTCAGTACTTCTGTTGAATCCAACACACTTACTGAGGCAGAGTTTTATGCTATGTTAGCAGTTCAGGAGTGACTGGATGACAGGTTGAGTCCAAGTTACAGGGTTTGGTTTCTTTAGAGACAGGATGTCCTAAGCAGGCATCACAGAGAACAGAGAACACCATGTCAGGTTCCAATTATACCACATCACTTTTTTGTAGGCTCCAGTATTTTACTTTATTACTTCTCCCCATAGGCTTGTTACTGAAGGTCTGCATTGATAGAATGGCTGAGGGTAATAGGTTAGTGAAGATTTGACTTACATCAGTGGATTCTTCATGTTCTCCTGTCTGGGTTTACACAGATGAACAGTAATATGTTCAATCTGGCTAATTACCATAATCCTCCTATAGATAACATATCCATTATGATCAAATCCCTCCTAAATATGTTGTTATGTTTCATAACGCTTCAGTGTAAAGATTCAAGCTTCCCTCTGTGACTGCATTAAACAAGACTTTGGAATCAGATTATATTGAGGCAGCCATCTTGGTGGTTGGCTTTTCCCTCAGAGGACTCGCTCCCGATAACGCCACCTGGCATCGGCGCGGCAAAAGCGAAGCAGTAATTAACGTGGCTGCCCTAGTTCCTCTCCTCGCCACGGCCCATGGCATCTCAAGGCCAACAGGTTGGACGCTATTCACAGGCAAATTATCTCAACAGTTCACAATATCAGGGGAAGTCATCAAGTCCTGTAACCGCGGTAAACAACACATTTATATCAGTGGCTCCGCTGTGTGTTTTACCAGCCACTATTGTTAAGCCTAATTAATTTGTTTACTAAGAACTGATGCTATACCTGCAACCCCATTTCCCCTATGAGTGGAGAATTTAGAATTATGGTCCTCTATGGCTTTCTCCATAGAAACAAAGTGCACAGAAAGGAGTAGCAAAAACCAGGGGATTGGAGAGAGCGCTTGGCTGAGGAAAGGTCTGCTTTATTGATGCTGTAGGACTCCAGGGACTCCGGGAAGTAAAAAGCGTAACAGTGCAGCGTCTAAGCTGAGCCATCAGGCGACCCAATCTCCTCTCAGCAGCCGAGCAGCCAGCCAGTCAGTCACTGGCCAATTAGTGCACTCTGTGGAGATCCTTTCCCTCCCACTGATAAGACCTAGCTCTTTCACACCGGACCCTTAATCAACTGCCTGGAGCATTAGCACACAGAGTAGGCCTGTATCGGCCCGTGCAGAGCAGAACAGAGTAGGCCTGTATTGTACACTAACAGGCTCACAGCACTAGCACCTCTCAACAGGAGACGAGGTGGCGGTGCGACCAGAGGAGGGGGAGAGGCATGGTCTGTCAGAGATAAGATGGAGTGAGAGTGAGTTTAAGGAGGGATGAAGAGAGGGAAAGAGAGAGCAGAGTGGGTGACTGAGGAGAAGAGGAAGGGACTCAAAGGTAAAGGTGGGACCAGCAGGTAGTCTTTGGTGTTAAGGAGGTGTGGATGTGTTGTGTGTGTGTGTGTGTGTGTGTGTGTGTGTGTGTGTGTGTGTGTGTGTGTGTGTGTGTGTAATACTTGGTTCTTCTTAACAGCTTCTACCCCCAAGCCATAAGACTCCTGAACAGCTAATCAAATGGCTACCCAGACTATTTGCATTGCCCCCCCCCCCCCCCCCCTTTTACACTGCTGCTACTCTCTGTTTTTTATTTACATTTACATTTACATGTTAGTCATTTACCTCTACCCACATGTACATATTACCTCAATTACCTCGACTAACCTGTGCCCCCGCACATTGACTCTGTACTCGCTACTGTTATTTTACTGCTGCTCTTTCATTATTTGTTTTTCTTCTTTTTTTATTTTTACTGATCTTTTTTTTCTTAAAACTGCATTGTTGGTTAAGGGCTTGTAAGTACACATTTCACTGTAAGGTCTACACCTGTTGTATTCGGCGCAGGTGACAAATACAATTTTATTTGATTGATTTGAGATGCAGATTTGGAGCAGCGTTTAAATGTGAATCAGCATAAATCAAAAACAATCACATTACTAACATTTATTTCCCTGCTTGTACTTGGTTTGAGAAGAAATAAAAGGTCAATTCTGTTTTCTAGTGCTGCAGATGGCCCTCATTTATTTCAACCAGGCATGAAAGAATCTCAGATAATATATAAAAATTACATTTAGAGCAACTCGGCTTGCTCCAAGACTGCAAAAGGAGGACACAGACAAAATCTGCCATATTCAAAGGAGATTTGTGAAGCTACACTGCATTCAATTCCACACTAGATTGTGTCGCTCCAGAACAGTGAATATCCAAGGGGAGATATCAGTGTAATTCTTTCTCAAATAAAGACCCAGCTACCTCGCTCCAGCTACCATCTCCACCCACACGACTCTTACAAGGGCACTTTAAAGATAACTGTTTCAGTCCCAATGAATCATTGATATTCTCTTGTTGTTACAAACAGTTGGATTATGTCCCATTGCCTCTTTAACACGTCATGCCTCTCTCCCTGGCCTCGGTAATGCTCTAGACACCATTATCCCGACAAGCAGTTTACCAGCGTTAGTTTAAAGCCCTCTCTCTCTCTAACATTGAGAGAGTGACTACTTCGCATACTGTTTTTAGCACGAGAGAGAACCTCAGGTACTTTCAATTGCAAGCACAGACCACTGAGTACATATCCCCATGTTTTACTGCTAGGTCGTTGAGTCTCCTATTTAATTTCTTGAATACTTCCAATTTTCAAATCAATACAATGTAGGTGCCTTTTTACATACATCATTGATTAATAATTGTGGTTAAGAGGGTTAATTACATTTCATTAGACTTGGTACAGTAACTGAAACAGGGTTATTTGAATTTCCCCTCAACACCAAATTGGTTTCTTGTTGGTTTGTCCCACCACTAGAAAGTAGAGATTTGGTTTCACTGTCACAGTGATTTTAAGTACATAGTTGTAGCACTACATGGTTGGTGAAGCTGATTGTTACTGGGGTGGTGGGGGGCTGAGAAGTTGACTCTAGATGTTGGGTCAACCTACACACACACCCACACACCCACACACACATACACACACATACACACACACACACCCTACTGGTGGTAGCACACAAGGTTACTAGGTGTTTGTCATCAAGCTCTCACCTCTGGTCATGTGAATGTCTTTTTTTGTCACCACTGTAATTCTCCAGCCTTCATTCTGCGGTGCTATTTACCTACTCACCATTCCTCCACTGCGGCGTAACATTACAACTTTAGGCTGTTGGTCTCCATGATTGTTAGGGGAAAGGGACTCATTTTGAGGAAATTATTTGTGTATTAAAAGAGGGATTAGCATAACATTTGACATGAGTTTGTGAGAGTTGCCTCAAGGAATAGCTCTATTGTTTACAGTCACTCTAAGCCACCAGACTAAACGACTCTCTAGGTTGTTGTTATTCATTCCATTTCCAGTAGGAAACTACAACTTCAAATAGGAACAAGATGATCCACTTACATTCCTGGAGAGTTTGTTCTTTCTTCTTTGTCCAACCCAGTTTGTTGTAGTGGCGAGGCCCACGGGACCTGACCGGCTGCGGTGCACACACAGGAAAAGGAACAGCAGCTCAACTGAGTGGTTATCCATCACGCTTCATTTTATCTCCGCGGGGAGTCGGTCAAAGACACATTCGCTGTTTGTTTTGCCCGATTACCACCTCAGAGGATGCCAGTGCTCTTGCGTGACCAAATTGCTTCAGGAAGGAACACATTCAGGGATGGAAGAAGCACAACCGCCACCATTAGCAAGGACACCAGGTGCACTGAGCACTGCTTCGCCTCAAAATCCCAGGATGTATCCCTGGTTATCTGGACCGTCTAGAACAGGACTGCCCAACCTTGTTCCTGGAGAGCTACCGTCCTGTAGGTTTTTGCTCCAACCCTAATCTAGCACACCTGATTCTAATAATTAGCAGGTTGATAAGATGAATCAGGTTAGTAACACCTGGGGTTGGAGCGAAAAACCTACAGGAGGGTAGCTCTCCAGGAACAGGGTTGGGCAACCCTGGTCTAGAATATATGGATATATTGCCTTGTTTTAAGGGCAGGTTAGTGGAAGGTGTTTGAAGCTTACAAGGGGTTTTGGGCATATCACCTCAACCTCATCATCGTTCACACTGTAGTAGTGTTCCACAGCTGTTACGCTTGACAGAAAGAGGTCCTATTTATTGTCATGTTCGTACTGGTATTCTGATATGTATCACCATTGTCTACATTAAGATAGCTACGGATGTATGGTAGCCTGGGATGGTAACGGTGGTTGGTTGTGCAGCCCTGTGTAGCCCAGTGCTCTTCTTCTCCTCCTTCATCACGTCAGCGTGATTTCCCAGAGCTGACTGCCGCTGGAATGAGATGGGTATTAATGCCGACACTCGGCTGTGTGTGTGCTGCTCTCACTCTGTGGTGATGGAGAAGGCCATTACGTATACAGCGACCCCATTGTGACAACAACGGGCGGAGAGAAAATACCAATTACCACCATGAAGCTTCAAAGTAGGCTTTCAGAGGCAAGGAAAGGGAATGTTCTGTAGACTGATTCTTAACACACGCAGGCAGACAGACATGCACACAGGCACACCTACACACACACACACACCCACATGCAGTCAAGCAGGCATACACACAAAACGTATAACCCAACCTCCCACAGTCAGACAGACACACACACACAAGCATATATATATGCGTACCCACACTCACACAGTCACTTTTCTCTGCGTGATTACTGGGTAGATGTTCTGATTGTTGGGCCATTGTTGATTAGCACAATTTATTCCCCGGCCATGCCAAAGGGCCATTTAGGAAAGTTTCTCCCACTCCCTCCATTTATCAAGATGGAAGCCAGGCCTGATTGGAATCATAATAAGGCATTGCCCCAGAACATTTTAGCTAGCTCGACTACTTCCTCTCTTTTGACTTTTATTTTCGAGGTCGGATGGAGAGATGGAGGGAGGGAGAGAAAAAGTTGGAGGGAGGGGTAGCTCCTTTTGTTTTAGAGTCTTGACTCAACCTGTGCACCAGGGTTGCCTTGGCAACCACTCCTGGTCCGTCGTTGAGGTCGGTCGGCTAGCAGCTCCAGGTGATGTAGGAGGGAGGAGAGCCGTAGGTGGGGGACAGACAGACACGACCTGAGCTGGGACTGGACTGGAGACCTGACACACTGGATAGCACTAGGCAGTAGAAATTACGGACTGATTTCCTCTCCTGGCGTTCCAAACTGAGGCTAAGAGCAAGAGGGAGTTGTGTCATGTGAGTTATGGACTATTGTCTCTGCCAGTCCTAATCTGTTTACATCCCCAAAGCACTGCTTTGACAGTGTGCACACGTCCGAAATGAAATGAAGCAAAACAATACAGACTCCTTAATGCTCCTTCTGAGGAATCATTTTTTCTTGTCTGTCTCCAGATATCCTGAGCTCATTGTAACTCACCCCCAGTTTGTAAGACTTGTTCTTTGCATCACGGTGACTGACTGATAAACATTTATTTTTTTTACATTTGCATACTCTTCTTTACAATGCTCCAAGTATTTATATTCAACACACATGCATATAACTCGACTTGGCCAGCTTTTCACCTGAACAATCTCCAACCCCCCTGACCCTAACAGTACAGCACCATGATTGTCTGTCTCTCCCTCTTTGTTGGAACGTCATGTATTTTCTATCTGTTTGCACTCTGACTGAATAAATGGATGGATGGCCCAGGAAATAAGTATCACTATTTTCCTTTAGCAGGGACATACACCTCTTTCCCTTCTGTCCTTCTGTCCTTCTGTCCTTCCTTCCTTCCTTCCTTCCTTTCTTCCTTCCTTCCTTCCTTCCTTCTTGACCTCCTTCCTAATAGTATTCAGGTGAATCTCTCAATATTCTTTCTGATATCATTAAACTATTGTCTTCTCTTCTGTGCCGCCAAAAGGGCAATCGTCACATCTAATCTAGCTATATTTGATGTCTCACATTTACTTACTGTCACAGGGGTAATTAGCTTGTTCTGGCCAACTGTCATTTATCAGCCAGTCCTTTATCTCCATCCATCTATCACGTAGCACACCTCAAATAAATCCCTCACTTCAGTTTTGCAGAGCACTGATAAAAGGAAATGCCGGGGGAAGCAAGATGCTGTCTTCTGATACTCCAGGGCTAGGTCAGTTAGTCTCAGTAAGTTCCTGGTGTGTGCACATTTTTGTTTCAACCCAGCACTATAACACACCTGTTTTAACCTCATTTAACACTTGGTGACCTCATGTCTTCATTCTCTCACACACATACAGGAGCCTGTAGTATTTTCAGCCAATCACTGCTCTCTCACTACTTACGTGTATGACTCTCTCCATACACAGTAAATACATTCTCCAACCAACCAGAAGAACTGATAGCTACAATAGGTACCCGGACTATCTGCATTGACCCTCCTTTGCACTAACTCTTTTGACTCATCACATACGCTGCTGTTATTGTTTATTATCTATTCTGTTGCCTAGTCACTTTACCCCTACCCATATGTACATATCAACCTCAATTACCTCGTACACCCCTGCACATCGACTCGGTACTGGTACCCCGTGTATATAGCCAAGTTATCGTTACTCATTGTGTATTTATTCTAAAAATATATTTTTCTCTGCATTGTTGGGAAGAGCCCGTAAGTTAGCATTTACGTCATTTAGCAGACGCTCTTATCCAGAACGACTTACAGTTAGTGAGTGCATACATTTTCATACTGGCCCCCCGTGGGAAACGAACCCACAACCCTGGCATTGCAAGCGCCATGCTCTACTAACTGAGCTACAGTGGACTACATTTCACTATTAGTCTACACCTGTTGTTTACCAAACATGTGACAAAAAGCATTTGATTTGATTTTGATTTGATTGTATATACCTTATCTACATTCTCCAACTGTGCCTTCTCTGTTGCCTCCATTGTTGGCTCCCCTCCTCCTCCTCCTCCTCCTCCTCCACCTCCTCCCCCTCCCCCTCCTCCTTCTCTCCTCCCCTCCTCCTCCTCCTCCTCCTCCTCCTCCTCCTCCTCCTCCCCTCCTCTTCCTCCCCTCCTCCTCCTCCTCCTCTCCTCCCCCTCCTCCTTCTCTCCTCCCATCCTCCCCCTCTTCCTCCTCCTCCTCCTCCTCCCCTCCTCTTCCTACCCTCCTCCTCATCTCCTCCCCCTCCTCCTCCTCTCCTCCTCCTCCTCCTCCTCTCCTTCTCCTCTCCTCCCCGTCCTCCTCTCAAGGTGAATGAGTATTGCTACAGTGGCATGGCTCAGGCCTGCTGTCTCCCCTCCTCCTCTACCCCTCTGTGAGGTTGAAGTCTGCATGACTGACAGCCCAGGGTCTCTGCTGCCAGACTGGCACCACCTGCAGGGTTCTCCACAGGAGGCCCCTGCTAACCCCATCCCTCCCTCCATCCCTCCCTTCTCACTCGCTACCACTCGTCCTCTCACACAGACAGCAGACCCACACGCAGGGAGCCCCAGCCTCTGTGCCCAGCGCTACGCTAGCAGGCCTACTGTACAGTAGCAGCAGCTAACACACAACCCTGCTGCACACAGCTGAGCTGACGAAACCCTCCCTGTGTTTAAAGGCCATGTCTCTGACTGTGTTGTTTTATTCCTTTTGTTTTTGGCGGTTCTATTTGATTCTGTTCTCAGGCTCTTCCTCTGTGGTGGTGTGAGGTGACTGTTTTATTTAGACGCTGGTGATGTTGTGTTGTTGTTGTCGTCGGGGAAGTCCTGAGCACTGCTCGTCCACTTCATAGCGACATTCAGAGAGCTGTTAGTGTCACTCATCTTTCCACTCCGAAACGTATGAGAGCATAACATAACATGAAGCCTGTGCCGTGTGGAATAAACATGAGCGAACGCGGGATGTTCACAGTCAACAATGAAGCCGTTCGGTCGTAAAACACCCCACAGACACCCCACGTCCTGAAGAAGACGGTTAGCTGGGAAACTGCTGGACAACCTCCATCACCACTTAAGGACATAGTAGTTTGGGCGGAGGAGAATCCGCATTAGAAGCAGGTGGACGGTGGAGATATCTTTTCCTTCCCTCTATCGCCAACGCCTCCGGACCCATTTCACACTGCCATACTGCGGCCGGCTGGCACCTCCTTTATCAGCCCCTCTATCAGGGAGCTAAAGAGAGCAAAGGCGCCGTCGCCCGGTGCGCACCGCAGGCTGCCCAGGCACAACTGGAGGAGCGGACCAGAGACATTATTCAGTTATTAAAATGTTATTTGCAGGTGTCACCCTCAGCAGGGCCGTGTTGATAAAGGCGTTTCTGTTCCTAAATGCCGGGGTGGGGGTTTGACTCCTGGATCACGCTGGGCTGTTACACCTGAGGAGGCAGAAGGAGTCTGGGGCTCCGCAGGGTCGCTAACTGCCCCTCAGACGCCCGCTCGCTCCGCAGCATGAGATGAATTGTTCCTTTTGTTGTTTATCCAAAGCTTCAGGGTTCAATCTAGGATCTTCACAGAGACAGTACATGTGTGTTGTCCCTTCTCTGTCTGTCCCAAGGTCCACTACTGTGTACTATAGACTAGACAGGCCCTTAAGCAGCATCAGTGGAGCAATCATCAGAGAAAGCAGAGAGGACACACATGACAGAAGGACTCATTGTCTGTCTGGCTGCATGGCCAGGAAATAGACCTATACTCTGAGGATCGTTGTGTTGCTGTATTATGATTTGAATCCTAAACTCTTTGATACAGTGCATTCGGAAAGTATTCAGACCCCTTGACTTTTTCCACATTTTGTTACGTTACTGCCTTATTCTAAAAATGGATTCAATTCATTTTTTCCTCATCAATCTACACGCAATACCCCATAATGACAAAGCAAAAACAGGTTTTTAGAAAAAAAAACAGAAATACCTTATTTACTTAAGTATTCAGACCCTTTGCCAATGAGACTCGAAATTGAGCTCAGGTGCATCCTGTTTCCATTGATCATCCTTGAGATGTTTCTACAACTTGATTGGAGTCCACCTGTGGTAAATTCAATTGATTGGAAAGGCACACACCTGTCTATATTTACATTTACATTTTAGTCATTTAGCAGACGCTCTTATCCAGAGCGACTTACAGTTAGTGAATACATATTTTTTTTATACTGGCCCCCCGTGGGAATCGAACCCACAACCCTGGCGTTGCAAACGCCATGCTCTATCAACTGAGCTACATCCCTGCCGGCCAATTCCCTCCCCTACCCTGGACGACGCTGGGCCAATGTGCGCCGCCCATGAGTCTCCCGGTCGTGGCCAGCTGCGACAGAGCCTGGATTCGAACCAGGATCTCTAGTGGCACAGTTAGCACTGCGATGCAGTGCCTTAGACCACTGCGCCACTCAGTACCACAGTTGACAGTGCATGTCAGAGCAAAAACCAAGCCATGAGGTCGAAGGAAAATGTCCGTAGAGCTCCGAGACAGGATTGTGTCGAGGCACCGATCTGGGGAGGGATACCATAAAACCTCTGCAGCATTGAAGGTCCCCAAGAACACAGTGGCCTCCATCATTCTTAAATGGAAGAAGTTTGGAACCACCAAGACTCTTCCTAGAGCTGGCCGCTCGTTCAAACTGAGCAATCGGGGGAGAAGGGGTGACCAAGAACCCGATGGTCACTCTGACAGAGCTCCGGAGTTCCTCTGTGGAGATGGGAGAACCTTCCAGAAGGACAACCATCTCTTCAGCACTCCACCAATCAGGCCTTTATGGTAAAATGGCCAGACGGAAGCCACTCTTCAGTAAAAGGCACATGACAGCCTGCTTGGAGTTTGCCAAAGAAAAAGCACCTAAAGGACTCTCAGACCATGAGAAACAAGATTCTCTGGTCTGACGAAACCAATATTGAACTCTTTGGCCTGAATGCCAAGTGTCACGTCTGGAGGAAACCTTGCACCATCCCTACGGTGAAGCATGGTGGTGGCTGTGGGGATGTTTTTCAGCGGCAGAGACTGGGAGTCTAGTCAGGATCGAGGGAAAGATGAACGGAGCAAAGTACAGAGAGATCCTTGATGAAAACTTGCTCCAGAGCACTCAGGACCTCAGACTGGGGCGAAGGTTCACCTTCCAACAGATCAACAACTAAGCACACAGCCAAGACAACGCAGGAGTGACTTCGGGACATGTCTCTGAATGTCCTTGAGTGGCCCAGCCAGAGCCCGGACTCGAACCCGGTCAAACATCTCTGGAGAGACCTGAAAATAGCTGTGCAGCGTTGCTCCCCATCCAACCTGACAGAGCTTGAGAGGATCTGCAGAGAAGAATGGGAGAAACTTCCCAAATACAGGTGTGCGAAGCTTGTCGAGTCATACCCAATAAGACTGGAGGCTGTAATCTCTGCCAAAGGTGCTTCAACAAAGTACTGAGTACAGCGTCTGAATACGTAAATGTCCTATTTCAGTTTATTTATATACATTTGTAAACATTTCTAAAAACCATTTTTTGCTTTGTCATTATGGGGTATTGTGTGTAGATTGATGATGGGGAAACAACTATTTAATCAATTTCAGAATAAGGCTGTAACGTAACAAAATGTGGAAAAAGTCAAGGGGTCTGAGTACTTTCCAAATGCACTGTATATCATTGTTGTTAATGAGATGCGTGTCGATATGGCTCACAGTGTTTACAGCAAGAAATATTATATTCATGGATGAAATACAAATGATCTAAGCACTTCATTCGTTTTACGTTCTATCCATTATTTTCCGGCTGTGCCAGCTTTTTTTGGGCAGAAGGTTAGTTTATTACATGCATCATTAGTTTGAGCCCTCAAGGTACGGCACCTTCTCTCTCTCACTTTTTTTGCAATGACACCACATTTTCCAAGATGTTGACCTAAGACTGCCAGACAGGCAGTTTTCTTCGCCTCTCAATTTTCTCAAGGTCTTTCCCTTAAAATAGCCATACCTTATCGTCAATGGCCACTGAATAAATTACTTGGAGTGAGAGGGAGAGTGAGATGAATTCAAACAGTGTTCTGTTTGTCCAGCAGTCCACTATTAAAGAACACACAGCAATGCCATATACAGTGAGGGAAAAAAGTATTTGATCCCCTGCTGATTTTGTAAGTTTGCCCACTGACAAAGACAAGATCAGTCTATAATTTTAATGGTAGGTTTATTTGAACAGTGAGAGACAATAACAACAACAAATCCAGAAAAACGCATGTAAAAAATGTTATAAATTGATTTGCATTTTAATGAGGGAAATAAGTATTTGACCCCTCTGCAAAACATGACTTAGTACTTGGTGGCAAAACCCCTGTTGGCAATCACAGAGGTCAGACATTTCTTGTAGTTGGCCACCAGGTTTGTACACATCTCAGGAGGGATTTTGTTCCACTCCTCTTTGCAGATCTTCTCCAAGTCATTCAGGTTTCGAGGCTGACGTTTGGCAACTCGAACCTTCAACTCCCTCCACTGATTTTCTATGGGATTAAGGTCTGGAGACTGGCTAGGCCACTCCAGGACCTTAATGTGCTTCTTCTTGAGCCACTCCTTTGTTGCCTTGGCCGTGTGTTTTGGGTCATTGTCATGCTGGAATAACAATCCACAACCCATTTTCAATGCACTGGCTGAGGGAAGGAGGTTCTCACCCAAGATTTGACAGTACATGGCCCCGTCCATCGTCCCTTTGATGTGTTGAAGTTGTCCTGTCCCCTTAGCAGAAAAACACATTTCACATTTACATTTTAGTCATTTAGCAGACGCTCTTATCCAGAGCGACTTACAGTTAGTGAGTGCATACATTATTTTTTATACCCCCCGTGGGAATCGAACCCACAAACCTGGCGTTGCAAACGCCATGCTCTACCAACTGAGCTACATCCCTGCCGGCCATTCCCTCCCCAATCCTGGACAATGCTGGGCCAATTGTGCGCCGCCCCATGGGTCCCCACCCCCAAAGCATAATGTTTCCACCTCCATGTTTGACGGTGGGGATGGTGTTCTTGGGGTCATAGTTGAGTTGATGCCAAAGAGCTTGATTTTGGTCTCATCTGACCACAACACTTTCCCCCAGTTCTCCTCTGAATCATTCAGATGTTCATTGACAAACTTCAGACGGCCCTGTATATGTGCTTTCTTGAGCAGGGGGACCTTGCGGGCGCTGCAGGATTTCAGTCCTTCACGGTTACCAATTGTTTTCTTGGTGACTATGGTCCCAGCTGCCTTGAGATCATTGACAAGATCCTCCCGTGTAGTTCTGGGCTGATTCCTCACCGTTCTCATGATCATTGCAACTCCACAAGGTGAGATCTTGCATGAAGCCCCAGGCCGAGGGAGACTTACAGTTATTTTGTGTTTCTTCCATTTGCGAATAATCGCACCAACTGTTGTCACCTTCTCACCAAGCTGCTTGGCGATGGTCTTGTAGCCCATTCCAGCCTTGTGTAGGTCTACAATCTTGTCCCTGACATCCTTGGAGAGCTCTTTGGTCTTGGCCATGGTGGAGAGTTTGGAATCTGATTGATTGATTGCTTCTGTGGACAGGTGTATTTTATACAGGTAACAAGCTGCGATTAGGAGCACTCCCTTTAAGAGTGTGCTCCTAATCTCAGCTCATTACCTGTATAAAAGACACCTGGGAGCCAGAAATCTTTCTGATTGAGAGGGGGTCAAATACCTATTTCCCTCATTAAAATGCAAATCAATTTATAACATTTTTGACATGCGTTTTTCTGGATTTTTGTTGTTGTTATTTATTTAACAGTCTCTCACTGTTAAAATTATAGACTGATCATTTCTTTGTCAGTGGGCAAACGTACAAAATCAGCAGGGGATCAAATACTTTTTTCCCTCACTGTAATGCTTCTGATTCATTTACTGTTCCATGCATCTTTACTTTGATGAGGACTTTCAGGACTCTACCCTGGGTGTTAAGCTAGCTATAATCAAAAGATGGGCTACTATAAGTTCTCATAACAAAACACCTTGGGCCCAGGACTCTACCCTGGGTATGCGATCTGAGGTGACCAGAGAGGAAGAGCGCAGCGAGAGGTTTCACGCTCGCCAAAATCTGTCCAAAATAAGCCCAATGCCTTTCTATGGGCTTATTTTAGACATAAGCTTGTCGCCTGCATTCCCGCCTTTAGCAACAACGACTCCAATTGTTTGGGTGGAGACATGAGCATCTCGTCGTTATATACAGATCTCTGAGGTGACCCAAGCCAGCTGGCTGCCCCCAGGGCATCAGTGTCGTAGGCCCCAGCCTTCGTCGTCACACCCCCTGTACTGGGCCTTTGATGTAGAGGGTTGTATGATGTGGCTCCAGACCAGATTCCTGGCCCAGGGCCCAGTCAGCCCTGCATCCCCAGGGCCCATCAGGGGCCAGAGACAGAGGTACTATAACTGGCCAGACTGATGAGCTGGCTGACTGACTAACTGGCTGCCTCCGTTATAGAACCACTGACTCAACTCCCATCCCCTTAGGTTTGCCCCCATTCATGCTATTGTTAGGGTCCCAATTCAATCAGAACCCTGTTACTAAGTTTGGAGAAAAGAAATGTCATTGTTCTTTCGCTGCAGAAATGTGTTTGGATGAATGTGCTCAACTAGATAAGAAAGAAACACATATTGCATATTGATTCAAACATGCTTCTTTCATTACGCATGTATTGATATTGGTACCCATGTACAAGTCTGATGTTTTCATTGAGTGGGGCCTTACAGGTCTGATCCTCACACAACTACACCCCCCTCCCTGCACCTATGTACCAATCCAGACCTCTCAGACAACCCCTGCATTGTTCCTTGTTCCAGTGTTAATCTTTTGTCTTTCTTCGGCACCTCTTCAGAGAAAGAGAGAGAGAGTCCCTTGCAGTGGGGCTTGGTTGCCAATGAGATGCAAATGCATGGAGTAATTGAGAATATTGAACATTACTGTTGTTTATCTGCTGGGGTCTAATGGGACACGAGCAGGTATGGAAAAGCTGCTTATCTGCAGTATAGGCTACACACTCGGAATGAAGATTGCACACACACACACACACACACACACACACACACACACACACACTTGCTCATAGTCTCTCTCTCTCTCACACACAACTGTCTGGATGAGTCAGTGGAGAGTTCAGCCAGCGTAGCTTCTGTCTGTGTGTTTCTGGACGTGTGTTGGCATTGTTTGACTCCCCGTCCCTTTTGAGGGAACACCTTTTGTCTGTCATGGATAATACCCTCTGTCTGTCATGGATGATACCTTCTGTCTGTCATGCATAATACCTTCTGTCTGTCATGGACGATACCTTCTGTCTGTCATGGATAATACCTTCTGTCTGTCATGGACGATACCTTCTGTCTGTCATGGATAATACCCTCTGTCTGTCATGGATAATACCTTCTGTCTGTCATGGATGATACCTTCTGTCTGTCATGGATGATACCTTCTGTCTGTCATGGATGATACCTTCTGTCTGTCATGCATAATACCTTCTGTCTGTCATGGACGATACCTTCTGTCTGTCATGGATAATACCTTCTGTCTGTCATGGACGATACCTTCTGTCTGTCATGGATAATACCCTCTGTCTGTCATGGATAATACCTTCTGTCTGTCATGGATAATACCCTCTCTCTGTCATGGATAATACCTTCTGTCTGTCATGGATAATACCTTCTGTCTGTCATGGATAATACCTTCTGTCTGTCATGTATAATACCCTCTGTCTGTCATGGATAATACCCTCTGTCTGTCATGGATAATACCTTCTGTCTGTCATGGATAATACCCTCTGTCTGTCATGGATGATACCTTCTGTCTGTCATGGATAATACCCTCTGTCTGTCATGGATGATACCTTCTGTCTGTCATGGATAATACCTTCTGTTTGTCATGGACGATACCTTCTGTCTGTCATGGATAATACCCTCTGTCTGTCATGGATAATACCTTCTGTCTGTCATGGATAATACCCTCTGTCTGTCATGGATAATACCTTCTGTCTGTCATGGATAATACCCTCTGTCTGTCATGGATAATACCTTCTGTCTGTCATGGATAATATTTTCTGTCTGTCATGGATAATACCTCCTGTCTGTCATGGATAATACCCTCTGTCTGTCATGGATAATACCCTCTGTCTGTCATGGATAATACCCTCTGTCTGTCATGGATAATACCTTCTGTCTGTCATGGATAATACATTCTGTCTGTCATGTATAATACCTTCTGTCTGTCATGGATAATACATTCTGTCTGTCATGGATAATGCCTTCTGTCTGTCATGTATAATACCTTCTGTCTGTCATGGATAATACATTCTGTCTGTCATGGATAATACCTTCTGTCTGTCATGGATAATACCTTCTGTCTGTTGACAAGAACACAATTCTGGGAAACAGTACCATCATCCTATTAATGAGCATGCAACACTCAAACCACTAATGTGTCAGAGGAGGTGATTTACTGATTTCTGTAGTGGATTTTCACTCTGCCCTGTAAACCTACAGAGACCAACTCCACGTGCACTCACACATACACACACATACATCCAGAGGAATATGAACAGCCCGTTTTCTCTATGTATTGTAGGCATGGTATATTCTATACTTATATGCCAGGTAGGCAGCTTTTGTATGAAATTGTATAGAGATGAAATTCTATAAATCTCTTTCAGGGACATTGTCATACACAAGGGCTTGATGCATTTATGTTGTTCTGTAACCTCGAGAGAACTTGTATCTGTATGAAATAGTATTTTATGCGTCAACCCCATACGGTGGGAGTGTTTGTAGTGTAATGCCGCCAGTGGCAGCCTGCTGCATTGGAGCGGAGGTCTGAGGGGTGTTTGTGTGTGTGTGTGTGTGTGTGTGTGTGAGTGAGTGAGTGAGTGAGTGAGTGAGTGAGTGAGTGAGTGAGTGAGTGAGTGAGTGAGTGAGTGAGTGAGTGAGTGAGTGAGTGAGTGAGTGCGTATGCATGTGTGCATATGCATTTATTGCGTGCATGCGTTTCTTTCATGTGTGCATGCCTGCCTGTGTGTGCGTTTGCCTGCATGCAAGTCCATACAATGTGTGGTGTGGTCTGCCCTAAATCCCTGTTTCACCCCCTGGAGCCCTCCCAGAACTAGCCTCCCAGCCTCTATGTCTGTCCCGCATCATATGGCAAACAAGACGTATCCTGTCACATTAAGCACTAGCACAAATTGCACATCTTGGCTAATAAAGCGACAGGGAAATTGCTGCCAGCAGCTTTTCTGGAAATCTCTCCGTAATTCCTCATGAGCTTTAGTATTACAGCCTCACTATCCAGAGATAGATTAACTTCCACATGATGACTTCCACAGTTTACTGTTGCAATGTGGCTGACTGACTGGCTGGCTGGCTCGCTGACTGGCTGACTGGCTGGCTGGCTGACTGACTGACTGACTGACTGGCTGGCTGACTGGCTGACTGGCTGATTGGCTGACTGGCTGGCTGGCTGGCTGACTGACTGACTGGCTGGCTGGCTGACTGGCTGATTGGCTGACTGGCTGGCTGGCTGGCTGACTGACTGACTGACTGGCTGGCTGGCTGACTGACTGGCTGACTGGCTGACTGGCTGGCTGGCTGACTGGCTGACTGGCTGATTGGCTGACTGGCTGGCTGGCTGGCTGGCTGGCTGGCTGACTGACTGACTGACTGGCTGGCTGGCTGACTGGCTGACTGGCTGATTGGCTGACTGGCTGGCTGGCTCGTTGACTGGCTGACTGGCTGACTGGCTGGCTGGCTGACTGACTGACTGGCTGGCTGACTGGTTGATTGGCTGACTGGCTGGCTGGCTCGCTGACTGGCTGATTGGCTGGCTGGCTGACTGGCTGACTAGCTGATTGGCTGACTGGCTGATTGGCTGACTGGCTGGCTGGCTGACTGACTGACTGGCTGACTGGTTGGCTGACTGGCTGGCTGGCTGACTGGTTGGCTGACTGGCTGCATACATGTATGTACATTTCATTTGCATATGTGTAGTTCCGTCTTATAAGCATTTGCATAAATCTATGTCATTCGTAAATATTCTATAGAACTTCGGATTCGTAAAATGTATATTTTATGCACTGTACATTTCTGACTAGAACTTGAAGTTCATAATCATCTCACATTATAGGATAACATTTATATTTTATGTACTGTACATTGCTTACTAGTCCATTTCCATATAGTCCACTCTGCAGTCCTATATCTGTCTCCCTGCACCATTGAGCCATAGCAGGGGGTCTCCGTCCCACCCCCCCACCACCGCACTACTCTGAGCCAATCAACATTCAAAGTAGGCACCCATCTCCATCCTCCTGTCATTTACAGACTCAGTGTGGAACCCAACCAGTCACCCCAGTATCCCAGGGTGCAGTGCAAGAGCAGGCCCAGTGGGACACATCCCAATCCTGACAGCTCCACCCATCCATCCGTCTGTCAGTCCGTCAAACTCTATGGTACCTCCTACAGATGGAACCCCCATCTCTCCCCTTTCCCTCTCTTTTAGAAAATATGATTGAAGCCATCCGGAGTCAATTTGGTTAAGTGTTGCAGTAGGTAGCCCGTGTCACCGGCGGGCATTAAAATTGGCATTTTGTGACAAGGCTCTGTTGAAAATGTTATCGTCATGGCCAGTCTGTCCAAGTTACGGTGCGTCGGCTCAGATGATTCAGGGTGCGCTGTGACAGCTCCCACTGGCCCAGGCATGGTGCCACGGTCATTATGAATGCAAATACTGTAGCGGTGATTGAGGAAAGTGTCAGTCACTGGGATAGCAGGCCTAGTACCTGCAGAGAGAAAGAGAGAGGGAGAGGAGGGGGAGAGATAATACGATCAGTGCTCGGGGAGAGCTCATCAGCATGCTCCCTGTGCTGTCACCCTAGCATGGCCACCTTTGTACACACACACATATTCAGACATATTCTCTTACACATCTCGCTGTCTTACTCAGACAATCTCTCTCACTCTGTCTCTCTCTCTCTCTCACACACACACAGTATAACCTTTTCTCTCATGTCATCCTCCTGTCAAGGACTCATCAGAATTGATTACCAGGGTTTGGGGAAAGCAGGAAAGAATATATTGCATGCTGAAATGTGAGACTGTTGACAGATTAGGGCTTAGATATAATGACACGATGGATTTGGAATGTTTTGAGGCTTACGTATCAACAGAATGGCATTACTCACAAGCATCTTCAGGGACCAAGAAGATTACACATGGAGAAGTTAAAAAAAATTGTTTCTTTCCTTCTCAAAAGTCTCTTTTCATTATACTGTATGAAAATATCTTGATTAGGCGGCCAGTACATAAGGCTCATAGGAGTGATATTGTAACAGTACTGTGATATATTGTGATTGACATGTATAATTATAATGTAATGTTATGTGATTCCATCTTACCTTGAGGCAACACAAAGATCATAACAGATCTGTGACAGACGGTTAAGGTATCCAAATATGTTGAGTTATAGCTTTGTTTCCCATCCATGATACCCACATGATTTGACATGTAGCGGCTTCCACGGAGCATGAAATATGGACTTGTTCTGTACACGCCGTCTGGCGCAATGCACTCTGGGACGGCGAGTGATTGACACATCAGCACTTCTGGCCTTAAATTTATGCATGTGCCATGATATCCCCTTAAAATGTTCTCTCGACTCCGGCGCAAGGTCATAATTTAACTTCATCCTGCTTACTTCTCACTCCCTTGATAGCATTGCTTGTAATTTATCGTATTGTTTTAATTAAATGGATTGCGAACGGCGGCTTAAGTGCCTAGGTTTTTTAAGACAAGCAATTTTTTAAAGAAACACAAGGTTATCTGAATTCTCAAAGTCCACGGTGCAGCAGCGAACTGCACAGCACAGCACACACATAAAGCGGTATCTATAAAGTTGAAAAGGCCCTAAACTGCTACCGTGTGTTTAGCTGAATTGGATGGTTATACAAATGTCACCTAGAGGAGGAAGGGAGTGAAGGGAGGAGAGCTACAATACAGAGGCCCTAGAGGGACAATTTAAAGGGGTCGATGATGTGGATTCTGTCTGTATGCAGCAGGAAAGGGTGGTGATGGTGGGAAAGCGCGACCGGCGAATTGATTTGTGACGCCAAGATGCTTTTTTCTGCAATTTCAGCCAAGCATCAGAAGAGCCGAGGGCAGAAGAAATGAGACGGTCATGGATTTAGATTTAGAAGTCAGAATGGTCAGTGTTTATGAGATTTGGGCCTAATCAAAGTCATGGAGAAGCAAGACAAGCCTCAAAGGTCATTCCTTTATTCCTTTCGACTTCCTTCAAAAATAGAATCACATAGAAAGAATTTCAAATCTGCCTTAAGTCAAAGATACATTACATGTGAAAGTTGAGACAAATTAAGAGAGCCGGCACTATACCCTTTTGGGTCACAGGGTTCTTATTACTGTGTCCTTGTCCTTCTCCTTACTGGTCGTTTCACTTCCTCATTGAAGCTAATTGGTCTGGTCAGAGGTTCCAAGCTCTTCTCTCCTATAGGCTAGCGTCTGGTATGACTGGAACCTTTTCCTGTAGCCCTGGCTGCTGCAGAGTCCCCACTCCCCGGCCACTGCACCAGCACACGTCTGGCCCCTTTGTCTGTCACGCTCCTGAATCTGCATCCATAATGTAGCCCTGGCTGCTGCCCTCCCAGGACTCGCTTTGGGAGAGAAACAGAGCTAGAGAGAGGAAGAAAGAGAGAGAGAGAGAGAAGGGGCAGATAAAAAGCGAGGGAGAGAGAGAGAGAGAGAGGGGAGGGGGAGAGACAGCAGATGGGAAATCTGTGCTCCTGAGAAACTGTGTCAGCCCACTCTACTCTCATATCCTAAAGCAGAGGGAGAAATTATCCTGAGAGAGAGAGAGAGAGAGAGAGAGAGAGAGAGAGAGAGAGAGAGAGAGAGAGAGAGAGAGAGAGAGAGAGAGAGAGAGAGAGAGAGAGAGAGAGAGAGAGAGAGAGAGAGAGAGAGAAGTGAGAGAGACATTGATTCCACTCTCCCTCCTTCAACAGGGATTTGTGGGGATAAGGAACAACATTTCTCCTTTGGCTTCTCCAGTCCCTCCACCCGTCAAAGTCCTCGCTTCACTGACTCAGACAACCCCCCTTCACATTCCTATCACGTGTCCCATTGATCCTCCACACAATGGCCAAAGCCCTGGGAAAAGCAGCTACAGTATAGCCTACGAGCTACACTACAGCACTGTGCTGTTGGTCTGTCATTAGATGGACTTCCAGGGCCCAGGGAGTCAGGGGCTAGAGGTGTGGGACACAGCCTGAGCTTAGTGAGCCGTCCCTGGGTAGGCAGTGAGCCATCTCTGGCTCCATTCGCAGCCTCCTCGCTCCACTGGACCATACAGGGACTGACTCGGAGCATGGCCATGGGGGGCTGACAAGTCGTTTTTGGGGTTAGGGAAGTAGGATGAGGTTACCCCTCAGCACTGATATAAGGTCTGTTTGGGTGATTTCTCCCCTAATGGTTAAGGTGAGGATTAAGGGATGGTAAAACTGATCCTAGATCTGTGCCAACAGGGAGAGGAAACTTTTACACTGAGCCAGTGGGGCCCACAGAGTCTGACCCAGCAGTGCCTGAAGGACCCCACTGTGTTGTGCTGTGTCTGGATCTCTGTCTGGCCTTGCTTCAGTAGCTCTCCCCACTGAGCGCTGCTTAGAAATTCTCCAGGCCTCCCTGTGGGCCTGGCTAAAGCCATAGGTGTCCGGGGTTTAAAGCGAATGCTCAGTGAATGTGCAGATGGGCTGATAGCGATTCCCTTTTCTCCTTGAGTGAGCTCTTTCACCCCTGCCTGTCTGTCGACGCTGGATAGCATGAACATTTTAGAGAGGACACTAGTCCTTGAAGTGGTGGAGTGGAATTTCTCAAAGAAACTTAAGGTAAACAATTGTGTGTTGTCGAAATTAATAAAATAAGTATTGATGGTTATTGATTGGTTAGCTTTGAAACACTTCATTAGCGAGATAAGCAATGACCTGGTCTCAGATGAGAGTCGTAGTGCACTTTGACTTCCTCAGTTGGTAGAAAGGTGCTATATAAATCCAGTCCATTATTATTATTAGTGTTCTGTTTCATATCTGAATCAGACATATCGGTAAAATGATCATCCATTAGCGCATTGGACTTTTGTATTAATCCCCCTTTGTGCTTAAGTGCGTTGCCTTGTTGAAATATCAATGCAGGAGAGGCTGTTGATCTTTTGAAAATGTCAGGCTGTGCTCTACCAGGCATGCATTATTTGGATGTGTTCTCTCTCTCTCTCTCTTTCTCTATCTCTTTCTCTCTCTCCAACTCTCTCTATAACTTCAGAGTCCATGGTGCAGTATAACCTGATCGATCCTCTGTGTCCAGTCAGGCACACATCCATACATTGATCTCTATAAGATTGCATTCGATTGCAGTGTACTTGCCCTCTGATTAGAAATCAACACAACCATTCAATGTGCTACAGATGGCGGTTTACAACCAAATCTCTTAACGCTCTCCTAACGTTACATCTCCACAATGATCATAATGAAAAGTGCAGGTCTGGTCTGCTGTGTACTATAGTAGAAATCACCCATTTACTCCATGCATGGCCAAGGACTCTTCAGAATGGTTTAGAATAGGCACAGTGGTTTAGTGATTGCTATTGTGTCGTTCCATAAACTCAGAGTGTTTCCTTAATGAGAGAAGCATCACGCCAGCCAATTTGGTAATGAGGTCCAATGGAAATATGTGTCTAGCCGTGGATGGGCCATGTATGAGAGAGGAGAGAGCTGGCTAATTGAATGTGGTGGCCACAGTAAGTGTAAGTAGCAGCTTATACTGGATGACTGGGAGAGAGAGGAACACAAAGCACCATGAGAGAAGCATAGAGAAACGATTAGCCCTATGCATCAAAGTGTGTCCCTGCACAGCCAA
This sequence comes from Coregonus lavaretus, assembly GCF_964263955.1. NCBI lineage: Eukaryota > Metazoa > Chordata > Actinopteri > Salmoniformes > Salmonidae > Coregonus > Coregonus lavaretus. Next base: position 36,170 of record NW_028165314.1, read on the forward strand.
ACACACACAGGCACACACATACATAGTCAATCAGAGGACACACACACGCATGCACGCTCAAGATCACACACGCAAACACTCACACAGGCACAGTGGACACACACACACACACACACACACACACTCAATCAGAGAAGCAGAACTGCTGTGAACATTAAATGCTTTTTTTGTTTTAAACCCTGTTATTGGGCTTAATGGTTCAGTAGTAAATCGTCTTCCTCTCTCCATGAAGGAAGAGTAGGAGGATTAAATACACTTTTCAACGTCATTACAGCTGGGATTTCAAAGGCACTGAAAATCTCCAAAGCAGCGTCCCTTCACTTTGAAATCTTGCTCCAATTGTGAGAGTAACTGAAGCTTAATTTATTCAGGACAGCTATATTAGACATGGAAAGCTTCCTCACTTAAAACCTTCTCTACTGTTAGCAGACGAGTCCACATTCAACACAAGCAATATGCTTGGTCAGTGCTTGACTTGGACTGAAATAGGTTCCGGTACTCATTTTGGGTGCCGGTACTGTTTATATTTAGGTGCAGGAGCTCCACAATACTGTTGAGCTTATATTCTATAAGAGGAACAGGAGCTCAAGCAGTAGAACATTTGAGGTGCCGGTACTCAGCTCCGGTGAGCTCCTGCCCAAGTCAAGCTCTGTGCTTGGTCCAAGTACTCAGCCCCACCAATGATAGATCATAAGGTTTCACATATAGGATGTACAGTACAGTATAGGCCTTTATAGTGGGTGCATTCCTCTTCCCAGATCTGATGCCTGCCAGATCTTACAACGCCTGGATAGGTATTTTACCTATCAGCTAACCACAATCAAATGTTATAGCAATCTGGTGCCCGACGGCACAGTCGATGACGTGGCACGCAACCATTGGTATATGCTCGCAACGTATGAGCAGGGGAACGCCATCATTGACATTTTAGTCATTCAGCAGACGCTCTTATTCAGAGCAACTTACAGTTAGTGCATTCATCTTAAGATAGCTAGGTGGAACAACCACATATCAAATGCATAGAAAGTACATTTTTTTCTCAATAAAGTAGCTAGGGGGTGCAAGTGCAAGTGCTGGTTAAGTTTTTAAAAATCATTATTTATGTACAGTATGTACAGAAAGTACAGTATAGTATAGGCCTATATAGTGTTTGTATATGATGATCTGGAACAGACCCCCCGGTTATATGATGATCTGGAACACACCTCAGGGTTATATGATGATCTGGAACAGACCTAAGGGTTATATGATGATCTGGAACAGACCGCCCGGTTATATGATGATCTGGAACAGACCTCAGGGTTATATGATGATCTGGAACAGACCCCCAGTTATATGATGATCTGGAACAGACCTCAGGGTTATATGATGATCTGGAACAGACCTAAGGGTTATATGATGATCTGGAACAGACCGCCCGGTTATATGATGATCTGGAACAGACCTCAGGGTTATATGATGATCTGGAACAGACCCCCCAGTTATATGATGATCTGGAACAGACCTCAGGGTTATATGATGATCTGGAACAGACCTCAGGGTTATATGATGATCTGGCACAGACTTCAGGGTTATATGATGATCTGGAACAGACCCCCCAGTTATATGATGATCTGGAACAGACCTCAGGGTTATATGATGATCTGGAACAGACCTCAGGGTTATATGATGATATGGAACATACCTCAGGGTTATATGATGATCTGGAACAGACCTCAGGGTTATACAATGATCTGGAACAGACCTCAGGGTTATATGATGATCTGGAACAGACCTCAGGGTTATATGAGGATCTGGAACAGACCTCAGGGTTATATGATGATCTGGAACAGACCTCAGCGTTATATGAGGATCTGGAACAGACCTCAGGGTTATATGAGGCACTGGAACATACCTGGAACAGACCTCAGAGTTATTCGGTGATCTGGAACAGACCTCAGGGTTATATGATGATCTGGCACAGACCTCAGGGTTATATGATGATCTGGAACAGACCACAGGGTTATATGATGATCTTGAACAGACGTCAGGGTTATATGATGATCTGGAACAGACCTCAGGGTTATACGATGATCTGGAACAGAACTTAGGGTTATATGATGATTTGGAACAGACCTCAGGGTTATACGATGATCTGGAACAGACCTTAGGGTTATATGATGATCTGGAACAGACCTCAGGGTTATACGATGATCTGGAACAGACTTCATGGTTATATGAGGATCTGGAACAGACCTTATGACAGGGTTCTTCAATTCCGGTCCTGGAGGGCCGGAACACTTCTGTTTTTTATTTCTACCTGGTAGTTAATTGCACTCACCTGGTATCCCAGGTCTGAATTAGCCCCTGATTCGAAGGAGAGGATGAAAAACAGAGGTGTTTCGGCCCTCCAGGACCGGAATTGAAGAACCCTGCCTTATGATTAAGGGCCCTCATTACTTGCCTCCCAGGCTGTACTTCTTTGAGGCGTATAGATAGGATCAAAGACCTTAGCATGGCTCTCCTCAGCTCCTCCCTATGTGCTAGAGATCTGCTCTGGTTGGATTCATTCTCCACACCACTGTACACAATCATCTCTTCCTTTCAGTAAATAGTAAATGAGTTGTGATTGAACACCTACATGTACAGTATTCTCTGTGTGTGTGTGTGTGTGCTCCTCTGGCGATCGGGCATCCCATCGACTGCTTCCTTCCTCCGCTCAGAGCAGTGATGCCAATGCTGCAGCTTTTTACCTTATTACTGTGACTAAGAGAGGCTTAAGGAAGGCAGAGGAAGATAAGGAAGAGAGGGAGGGGGGAGTGAGTAAGGGAGAGAGAGAGAGAGAGAGAGATAGAGAGAGAGAGAGCGAGAGAGAGAGAGAGAGAGAGAGAGAGAGAGAGAGAGAGAGAAGAGAGCGAGAGAGAGAGAGAGAGAGAGAGGAAGAGAGAGAGAGAGGGAGAGAGAGGAAGAGAGAGAGAGAGAGAGAGAGAGGAAGAGAGAGAGAGAGGAAGAGAGAGAGGGAGAGAGAGAGAGGAAGAGAGAGAGAGAGAGAGAGAGGAAGAGAGAGAGAGAGAGAGGAAGAGAGAGAGAGAGAGGAGAGAGAGAGAGAGAGAGAGAGAGAGAGAGAGAGAGAGAGAGAGAGAGAGAGAGAGAGAGAGAGAGAGAGAGAGAGAGAGAGAGAGAGAGAGAGAGAGAGAGAGAGAGAGAGAGAGAGAGAGAGAGAGAGAGAGAGAGGAAGTCTGTGTAGTCAGTGTGATCTTGGCCTACCTAGATTAACATGTCAATAAAGGTATTCCCACTGTGATTATTATGTGCATAATCTCCATTATCTGATGCTGGGAATTTGCAGTATATTATGTGCCTACACAAATAATGGTACATTAGAGCCTGCATGTCTTCAAATCAAATCAAATCAACACTTGTGGCATTACATATAATAAAATGGGGTGATTTCCAATCCCCCAGGAATAAAGGTACAGTATTTTCTGTGGAGTAGCAAGAAGAGAATAATGATTCCTCTCATAGCTGAACCGATCAGCGCGCTTTGCTTTTTTTTTGCATCAGTGTACCTGCTCTGTAGCTCCATAGTGTCCTCTTGTGGACAGGAGTGGTACTGCGCCATGTTGCTCCATCACATAACTCACCTCAATGGGTACACTAACTGTCACACTCAAGGTGCATCCTGCAATTCTAAGCCATTGAATTGCCCCTAGTCTCCCAAATAGCTGAAGTTTAGAGGTGTTTACCATAATTCATGTAGGGAAAAGATACACATCAACCAGATTCACAGGTCTATTTATGTTTTACTGGCTTCTGCTCCTAATAATGTGACGAGGGGGCTGCAACATGGCGGAACGTTTCAGAACCAGAGAGAGATGGTCAAATAAATCCCTATTATCTTTGAACTGCCAATTATCTTCCACCACTATCTGCCATCTCACAGACATCTGAGCCCCAAACCCTGGGGGATGGATTGGGAGATGAGTTAGAACACTAATGAAAGATGCCGAATCACCTCTTTGGCTTTCTCAACATACATTTAATGGCCGCTCCTTGATCAGACCAGCTTGATATGGGCTCTAGTGGCTAGCCTTTCTGGCTCTCTGGCTTTGATGGTGTTTTGGGTTAGTGTGGATGTTGCTGTGATGAGTGTGATTAGAAGGAGTCAGGCGCAGCAGGGTAAATCACCGAATACAGAGTTTATTCCGTTGTACACAGTTGCGCTGGATAGCGACAACAAAATACAGGCACAGGGGAACAATCTACCCCGGCAATACAAGGTACGGGTAGCTCCAACAAAATACAGGCACAGGGGAACAATCTACCCCGGCAATAAAAGGTACGGGTAGCTCCAACAAAATACAGGCACAGGGGAACAATCTACCCCGGCAATACAAGGTACGGGTAGCTCCAACAAAATACAGGCACAGGGGAACAATCTACCCCGGCAATACAAGGTACGAGTAGCTCAACCGAGCTACACTCAACTGACATAAAACAATCACCCACAAGGACAAGGGGGCAGAGGGAACACTTATACACGGACTAATGAGGGGATATGAACCAGGTGTGTGTACTTGACAAGACAAGACAAATGGAATGATGATATATGGAGCGGCAGTGGCTAGTAAGCCGGTGACGACGAACGCCGAAGCCTGCCAGAACAAGGAGGGGAGGCAGCCTCGGTGGAAGTCGTGACACTCACAGCACATGGCTCTATTGTTGGTTGGTAGAGAACTGTTGCCTCACTCAATGAGAACTAATGAGATAGACTGGCCGGTCTATGTCCCAGATTGCATGTACACAAGTGTGCAGGGAAATTTCATATCACTAAATGTCATATTTAGTTTACAGCAAGCTTTTGTTTTTGCCCTAATACTATACAGCTGATTCAAATAATCAACGCTTGATGATGAGTTGATTATTTGAATCAGCTGTGTAGCGCTAGGGTTTAGAGTGATCAACACAATGTTTAGCATATTTAGAGTTTCTGTAATACAAATGAATTCCTGTGCACAAGAAAGACACAAATGAGAAAACAGATTGAGAAAATAAGGAGAGAATGGGATCCATAATCCGGCGTCTCGTCGTTGGTCCCAAGTCCCCGGGGCTGGCTGGGTGGAGTTAGGAGACACTGGGCTTATCTCTATCTCCGACGCATAAGATATGGCTGGAAAATGAGCTGAGAGGGGAGAAAAAGCTCCAGCACAGGCAGAGAATCTGTCTCCTGAGCCGTGTCAGCTTACCCCTCAGCCCCATTCACTGTGTCAGTCAGTCAGTCTAGTCCCTGGCCTCTGGAGTCTATCTGTACATCTCATCACTCTGTGCCTGCCTGCCTGCCGGTCTGCTGGATGGAGCCGGGTGCTACTGCAGCTGCAGATTTCCATGAGATTCCCCTCCAAATGGCTCTTGAAGTAATGGTGGTTAGAGTTTGCATGAATATCACTCTTGAAGTCACTGCTCCGTTCTGACAATCTCAGGGGTATCGTATGATCCTGAGGCCTGCATCTCTCTCCATCCAGTATAATATAAAGGTTTTTATTAAGGTTAGATTAATAATAATGATGACGTTTCCGTACCTCTACCAGTTGTTTGAGACAAACCGCCTCTTTAATCTCGGACACATCATCAGCATTAGCCTAATCTTTGGTATGCTTTAAAGTGGAACTGACCGCGTTTTACAGTTTTTTACAATCACTTTGGCACTCATTTCAGAACCTTGACGTCATTTTTCAAAACGCTAGACACAAAACTCAAAACGGTCATCACTTGTAACACAGGCTGTCCAATGTTCAAAACATTGCATTGTGCATTCATATCTTTAAAGAAATCTTGCACTTGCACAATCATTGGTTCAAAAAACAAATCTATTGTGAAATACCAATGAAACGTTAATTTAGATCACCCACACACAAGCAACCGATAGTTTCACTGTGTCATTGTTCGTACAATCATTAAATATTGTAGTACAAAATAGGTGATACATGTTTCATTATGGTACTACATGTAAATACATCCCTGTAAAAGTACTGCAGTAGTAGAGAGAATACTACAGACACAGTGGAATCATTGAACAAAATCTGAAATATATTGATGAAAAACAATACAGTACTGTAAAACATCAAATGCAGTGTTCCTCAACTTGCTTGCTTGTACTGTAAAAAGCAAAACATAGGAGTGATTACTGTACTTCTACATTTTCATCAACTCTGTCTTGTGGATTTGGCCACAGGTTCTCATCTACATCACAATGGATGTTTTCATTAGCCAAACATCTTGGAAAAAACCTTCGGGCATGGCGAATCCAGGCCTGACACTGGTCTGCCGTGATGTCATTGCATGCGTCATCCATGGCCTGGAAAAGAGTAACTTGTTCATGAGGGCCTATCATAAACCTTCCATCTCCATGTGGAGAAAAATTCCTTAATCGGGTTAAGGAAAGGAGAGTATGGGGGTAAATACAGGGTGGTAAATTGTGCATGGGCCTAAAACCATGCTTGCACCATATGAGCATGTTGGAACCTGACATTATCCCACACAATGACATGGGTCACGCCATCAGCTCTACAGACCTGATCGAGCTCATCAAGGAAGGTTACAAGGAGAGCTGCATTATATGATCCAATACGAGGTCTGCGTCCCACCACACCATCTTCTGATATAGCTGCACACATGGTAATGTTGGCCCCACGTTGTCCAGGTACTTGGATGGTTGCCTGCTGGCCAATGAAATTCCGACCTTTCCTCCTTGTCTTGGCCAGGTTAAAGCCTGCCTCATCCAAATATATGAATTTGTGATGGTTGTCATCAGCATCCAGCTCCATCACCCTCTAAAAATACATTTTGGAAAGAGATTTACTGATTACTGTACAATGTAGAATTATTAGGGAATTTTATTACAACAGCCATCTTGAAACTGAACATACAGTGAGGCCACTCCTTTGTTGCCTTGGCCGTGTGTTTTGGGTCATTGTCATGCTGGAATACCCATCCACGACCCATTTTCAATGCCCTGGCTGAGGGAAGGAGGTTCTCACCAATGATTTGACGGTACATGGCCCCGTCCATCGTCCCTTTGATGCGGTGAAGTTGTCCTGTCCCCTTAGCAGAAAAACGCCCCCAAAGCATAATGTTTCCACCTCCATGTTTGACGGTGGGGATGGTGTTCTTGGGGTCATAGGCAGCATTCCTCCTCCTCCAAACACGGCGAGTTGAGTTGATGCCAAAGACCTCGGTTTTGGTCTCATCTGACCACAACACTTTCACCCAGTTCTCCTCTGAATCATTCAGATGTTCATTGGCAAACTTCAGACGGGCATGTATATGTGCTTTCTTGAGCAGGGGGACCTTGCGGGCGCTGCAGGATTTCAGTCCTTCACGGCGTAGTGTGTTACCAATTGTTTTCTTGGTGACTATGGTCCCAGCTGCCTTGAGATCATTGACAATATCCTCCAGTGTAGTTCTGGGCTGATTCCTCACCATTCTCATGATCATTGCAACTCCACGAGGTGAGATCTTGCATGGAGCCCCAGGCCGAGGGAGATTGACAGTTATTTTGTGTTTCTTCCATTTGCAAATAATCGCACCAACTGTTGTCACCTTCTCACCATGCTGCTTGGCGATGGTCTTGTAGCCCATTCCAGCCTTGTGTAGGTCTACAATCTTGTCGCTGACATCCTTGGAGAGCTCTTTGGTCTTGGCCATTGTGGAGAGTTTGGAATCTGATTGATTGATTGCTTCTGTGGACAGGTGTCTTTTATACAGGTAACAAGCTGAGATTAGGAGCACTCCCTTTAAGAGTGTGCTCCTAATCTCAGCTCGTTACCTGTATAAAAGACACCTGGGTGCCAGAAATCTTTCTGATTGAGAGGGGGTCAAATACTTATTTACCTCATTAAAATGCAAATCAATTTATAACATTTTGGACATGTATTTATCTGGATTTTTTTGTTGTTATTCTGTCTCTCACTGTTCAAATAAACCTACCATTAAAATTGTAGACTGATCATTTCTTTGTCAGTGGGCAAACGTACAAAATCAGCAGGGGATCAAATACTTTTTTCCCTCACTGTACCTGAACATACTCAGTCCTCATTTGCTTCACTCTGTCTGCATTTCTTTCAAAAGGCACACGATATAGTTTTTTTAAACATTACAGTAAGAAGACACTTGGTCACATCACCTACTCTGTGATACACATTGGTATGCAGTCATTTGACAATTGAGAGTAGCATAATGTTTAGTGCATGCTGACGACTTACCGGTGCAGAAAGTTCTGATTATTGAGGCCACGGTTGACCTTCTGAGGTTTGGTTGTATCATTGTAGCCACCTCAGTCATTGTCATGCCATGATTTATGACATGGTCTACAACTATTGCTCGGATTTCATTGGACACTCTTTGCTGTTGCTGCCGCTGTCTTGGTCCGTGGCCTTGTCCTCTACCACGTTCCCCCACACCTCTCAAACGAGGCCCACGACCACCTCTCAGAAGGGGTACTTGTCCCCTGCCATTCCTTTGACCAACACGTCTTCCTCGTCTTCCTCCCACCACTGCTTGACCTCTATTGTGACCTGGATCACCTGCCAGCTCCATGTTACAGTATGTATCGCTATGTTGTTGCAAGTGGATCCCAATCAATTCTTTATATACTTGTTCCACAATGTGAACTCAATCATCAGTAACGAGTTGGCAGAATTGGACAAGCAATTACAAGGGCCTGCATCCATACAGTGCAGTACTGTCAATACTGTAAATAGTCTGAAAAGGTGGTACATGGGACCATAGAAACGGTGTCTGATAAAGAATGATGATGAAATATTACATCCATAGATAATGTAGTCTAATTGGTTCATGCTCCACGCTAATTGGTGACAATGAATCTCGTTATCTTGAAACTTTCATGATCTAAACATGGAATATTGTTTGTCTGTTTCCATACAACTATGCATTAAGAGTAATGCAACAGTTACTTATCATTTTGAGCAGTTGTATCAATTGATAGTTGGATAATTGTAATGAAATGAATAGACACTCATCTGAAATGTAATGTGTGAATTGCCTTTTGAAATAGTAGTACTTTGATGTTAAGTTGTGTCCTATTGAACAGGTGATTTTTGTTAAATGAACAAATTATCTTAGTTTTATGTGTATTGTATCCAAGCAATTGAAAAAAAGTGTTAGAGTTTTGAAAAATGTGCATTTTGATCATTGGTTGTGAGTTTTGTGTCTAGAGTTTTGAAAAATGACGTCAAGGTTCTGAAATTAGTGCCAAAGTTATTGTAAAAAACTGTAACTACTTTGCTGATATGAAAAAACAGACAATCATAATATCAGTAAAAAATATCAAATTCCCAGTTTATGCTACAAAACTAGGTTTAAAAAATATGTTGTATTTGACTCAACATTCCATGATGTACACTAAGGCATTGTTGGCAGAATAGATGGATGCAGTTCAATGCATGATTAATATAATTCACCAATACATTTCTTGGTAGTCCAAAAAATATTGTTATCAGGTTGTAAATCACAGCTGGCCTGGTACGTTCTTTGCTTCCTCCATTTAGGATGCACTGTTTCAGTTTCCATGACTCAATATTTGGGACAAAAACTGTTGAATGTAACTAAGGCTGGGAATGTCAATACAATCAAACTAGCAAGGGCAATGATTACAAGTCAGTCATAATGTGGCTAATAGGTTAGCGTATATATTTATGTAGCAAGCTAAAAACACAGAGCCTAACATTAGCTAGCTAGCTGCTAGGAGGATGTCATGTCCTTGGAGGAGTGGGTGAGTAACTTACTTTTTCCCCTCGTATCGTTCTTTGGTGGTTATACACAACTAGAGATGCAGGTGTCATTTGGTTAGCTAGCAAGAACTTGAACGACTGTTATCCAGTTAGCATATCTCTTGCGTTCGCAAATTCACTCTGGCTATCTACTCTGATTTCAGAGCACTGTTGTCTGAGTGTGTCAGAGCACAGAATAACTGATGCATTTACGAGTGTGCAACACCGGCTGAATATGGCTGAATATGACCGGTGTCAGTAAAGGTAGGCAAAAAAAGTCATAGTTAGTTAAGAGCGCTCTAGATAACATGTAAACAGCCTAGCTAACCAGCTCTGCTAGGGCGAGCAAAATGGTCAGAGTGAGGTGTTCTCTCATTTGTGTCTGGAAGTATCTAGCTAGCCAACTTTTGCCAGTTAGCTTTGGGTGCTTGGTTGGGAAAAGCATGCACTGTTGGCAGGCAAGCTGCAGAAGGACGAGTAGGCTACAATTCCCTATTGTTTATCAGTGCAATTTTGACGGCCAACTAGATGAAACAGTTTGAGAGGGTTTATCTAATGTTCTTTCGTTAGATTTTAGCTAATCTTTCATTAGATTTTAGCTAGGGAGAGCGAGCCTACACTACCTTTTCATGGTTGTTTGATCAATAGAACTGTAAAGTTCCCAAATGTAAGACGTCTCCTGTGGTATTGACATATTTGCAGAAATCCATTCAGGTGTATTTTGTGGCTTTTGGCAAATGCGTTCTAATTATCTAAAGTCGCGCTGTTGCAACTGCCTGTAAACACACAGTCCAGTTCAAAGTGAATGATGGTAGGCCTGTGTGGCTTGTTTGCATAAACGCCTACTGTAACTATGATTGGCTACGGTGCCCCGGATGTGTAGACTCCAGTCCTGGACAAGACAGATGTTTTTATTAGGTTTTATTTACTGCTATGTCTATTAATTGTCCAAACGCACAGCCACTTTCCCTCTCTATATTGGCTAAAGACTTTTCACAAATGCCTTAGTATATGTAGTTCCCAAACATTCTAAGAATTTAGGAAAACGTGAAAATGACCATATCTAAGTGCTCGCTTGTCAGGAAATGTTTTTTTTTTAAGTGTCATATTCCTCCTGGGAGTGTATATGAACAGATTTAAATAAGATTTCATGTTGCTTAAATGTTGTCAGTTCCACTTTAAATAGCACTGAGTCTGTTGTGTGTAGAACATCTTTCACCATGCACGCTGTGAACCATGTTTCACACTCACACTAATTGGTAGGGTGGAACAATAAGGGTACTGGGCTAATTACCACCCCCTGCCCTTTGTGTAGGGGACGCCAGGAGTGTGCGTGGGAGAGAGTGAAAGAGAGTTCAGCAGTGTTCAGGAGCATGTGGGAGAGAATGGGAGGGGGTCGGGGAGCTTCCGGAGGGGTAGGAGAGCTTCAGAGGGGGGTAGGGGGGCTTCAGAGGAGGTGGGGGAGCCTAGACAATAGGAGACACCATCTATTAGGAATCACCCATATTATTCATGGTACTGGAAAGACCTACGTTAGTGGGCTCCACCTCACACAGACATTTTCCCCTGCTTTACCCACAACCATGTTACCACGACAACCATGCCTCATTTCGTGTTTCCTGTCTCCACAGGAAGTCAAGTCAACCTGACGTGCCGAGCGTTCTTCGGCTTCGCCGGGGAGGTCAGTCCACTCATCTACTGGATGAAGGGAGAGAAGTTCATCGAAGACCTGGACGTGGAGAGGTTCAGAGAGAGTGACATCAAGTAAGACCCTGTCACAGACATACATCAAGTAACACCCTGTCACACTCACACACACACACACACACATCGCATGAGGTCATATGGGAGTGATATGTTCTCTAAAACACATGTACAGAGAATATACATTCCAACATTAACTGTCAAAAGTCAAAGCCACAGTTTTGACCAACACACTTGTGATGCTGTGGTATGATGTACAGTGAGGGAAAAAAGTATTTGATCCCCTGCTGATTTTGTACGTTTGCCCACTGACAAAGAAATGATCAGTCTATAATTTTAATGGTAGGTTTATTTGAACAGTGAGAGACAGAATAACAACAAAAAAATCCAGAAAAACGCATGTCAAAAATGTTATAAATTGATTTGCATTTTAATGAGGTAAATAAGTATTTCACCCCCTCTCAATCAGAAAGATTTCTGGCTCCCAGGTGTCTTTTATACAGGTAACGAGCTGAGATTAGGAGCACACTCTTAAAGGGAGTGCTCCTAATCTCAGCTTGTTACCTGTATAAAAGACACCTGTCCACAGAAGCAATCAATCAATCAGATTCCAAACTCTCCACCATGGCCAAGACCAAGGAGCTCTCCAAGGATGTCAGGGACAAGATTGTAGACCTACACAAGGCTGGAATGGGCTACAAGACCATCGCCAAGCAGCTTGGTGAGAAGGTGACAACAGTTGGTGCGATTATTCGCAAATGGAAGAAACTCAAAATAACAGTCAATCTCCCTCGGCCTGGGGCTCCATGCAAGATCTCACCTCGTGGAGTTGCAATGATCATGAGAATGGTGAGAATCAGCCCAGAACTACACGGGAGGATCTTATCAATGATCTCAAGGCAGCTGGGACCATAGTCACCAAGAAAACAATTGGTAACACACTACGCCGTGAAGGACTGAAATCCTGCAGCACCCGCAAGGTCCCCCTGCTCAAGAAAGCACATGTACAGGGCCGTCTGAAGTTTGCCAATGAACATCTGAATGATTCAGAGGAGAACTGGGTGAAAGTGTTGTGGTCAGATGAGACCAAAATCGAGCTCTTTGGCATCAACTCAAGTCGCCGTGTTTGGAGGAGGAGGAATGCTGCCTATGACCCCAAGAACACCATCCCCACCGTCAAACATGGAGGTGGAAACATTATGCTTTGGGGGCGTTTTTCTGCTAAGGGGACAGGACAACTTCACCGCATCAAAGGGACGATGGACGGGGCCATGTACCGTCAAATCTTGGGTGAGAACCTCCTTCCCTCAGCCAGGGCATTGAAAATGGATCGTGGATGGGTATTCCAGCATGACAATGACCCAAAACACACGGCCAAGGCAACAAAGGAGTGGCTCAAGAAGAAGCACATTTAGGTCCTGGAGTGGCCTAGCCAGTCTCCAGACCTTAATCCCATAGAAAATCTGTGGAGGGAGCTGAAGGTTCGAGTTGCCAAACGTCAGGCTCGAAACCTTAATTACTTGGAGAAGATCTGCAAAGAGGTGTGGGACAAAAATCCCTCCTGAGATGTGTGCAAACCTGGTGGCCAACTACAAGAAACGTCTGACCTCTGTGATTGCCAACAAGGGTTTTGCCACCAAGTACTAAGTCATGTTTTGCAGAGGGGTCAAATACTTATTTCCCTCATACATTACAATTTCCCTGATACATTACAATGCAAATCAATTTATAACATTTTTGACATGCGTTTTTCTGGATTTTTTTGTTGTTATTCTGTCTCTCACTGTTCAAATAAACCTACCATTAAAATTATAGACTGATCATGTCTTTGTCAGTGGGCAAACGTACAAAATCAGCAGGGGATCAAATACTTTTTTCCTTCACTGTAATGCTATTACCAGTCTGTGGTATGATGTAATGCTATTACCAGGCTGTGCCTGTTCACTGATGGGCAGACTGGAAGACACTGGTATTCTCTAATGTGCCTGTTCACTCATGGGCAGACTGGAAGACACTGGTATTCTCTAATGTGCCTGTTCACGCATGGGCAGACTGGAAGACACTGGTGTAAAGACTTCAGCTGAAGGTAGCAGGCAGCCTGGCGGGTTAAGAGCGTTGGGTGGAAAAGCTGTCGATGTGCCCTTAGCAAGACACTTAGTAGCCCTAATTGCTCCAGGGTTGCTGTTGATAATGGCTGACCCTGGCCGTGACCCCACTCTCCGAGGGTGTCCCAGGGAGAGTTGGGATATGCAAAAAACACATGCGTATTAATACACACTTGTACATGTGTGCAATGGGACAAATATAAGCACCCACCAAATGATTGTTATTATGTAATAAGCTGTTACCATGAAAATTCAAAATATTGTTATTATATATGAAGCTGTTACCATGAGAACTGGTGCACTTGTGCCCTAGTGATTCCTATGCACACGTGCAGAGTAAGATCTAAGATTCCCAGTCCATGATAATAGATAGGAAGGGAGATAGCCTGAAGCCGTTCTCCTCCAATGTTTGCATGCATATACAGAGGAGGTCAGGAGCATTTATCCTCATACAAGTGAGTCAGGGACACACAGAACAATAACAACCATTTAAAGGCCAGTTACCACAAATACCTCACCGCACTCTGACAGTTCTAGTAGAAAAATATAACTTTTCCGTCACCAGCCATAGCTATTTCTTTAATAACATCAATGAATGTTTTATGCCGTTAATCAATAATTCAGGCGATCATACATTCTTTATTATTGCATGGCGTGTATGTGTGCACGGCGCAGGGCGTTCTCTGAAAGCGATCAGGCTCGCTTGCTTTGCTTATCACGTTGCTGGTCTTGAATGCTAAAGTTATACTGAGTGGGCATGAGCTGAGGAGCTGAAGAGGAGAACAAGGGAACTCTGGGAGTTGTCTTTTACTTTGATTTGTGGGTGTCTAGTGGGAACAGCTCTGCTCTTCAGCCTTGGAGAAACATATACACACACAGACACACAGTCACACACAAATGCACACACACAGACACACACACACACACACACACACACACACAGACAGACACACACACACACACACACACACACATACACAGACACACACACAGACTCACACAAATACACACACATACACACACACACACATACACACACATACATACTGTACACACATACTGTATATATGCACACCAAATACACACACACAAGGGCTGAATACTCCATGGATCACTGGTACATATACAGTACCTGGCCAGGGGACTCTCACAGACATGGAGCTGTTGATGCATTTGTCTCTTTGTCTTCACTATCCATCCATCCATTCCTCTGTTAATCCAACAGTTCATCCATCCATCCCGTTACAGTTTTTTTCAATTGTTTAAGCACAATTTTTAAAACAGGGCCCGGTTTGTCAAAACACTACACACAATTAGCACAACCCTACACCAAAGTAGCACAACACTTCAGATAATTTGCAAAATGGAACACTTTTGTCAAAACTATACACGACTTCATAAGAACAATATTTTGTTACCATACGAAACACACACATTTCATATGACTTCAATCTTTTTGAACCAGTTACACACTGCTGTTGCTAACCTAAAACACTTTTAGCAAGTCTAATTCTCAGTGATTAGAGTACTGTAAATGAAGTACACAGAGAAAGTGCAACTATACAAACACTACACAAGACCAATGCTGCAGACTGAGGAAAATATCATTTATTTCTCTCCATATACCCAAATCAGTCAACATGTCAACATGGAGAATCACAACAAAACATGTCCCAGTTTTCATGCTACTACAGTAGTGTGCATAACACTGTTAGCTCAGCAAACAACAGACAAACGTAAAATACTGTATCCAGTACAGGTTACAATTACAGTAAATAACAACAACAACAAACATAAAAAATAATCTGAAAAAAACTGACAATATTGTACAGAAAATACTACAGTAAACATACTATACATTATCTCTTCGCCTAGCTGGATCTGGCCAGAGAATTTCATCAACATCACAAGCAATATCCTCATTAGCAAGACAACGCGGGAAGAACCATCTTGAATGTCGAATCCATCCTTGCACAGCTGTGGCGTCGACTTGGTCACAGGCGTCCACCATGGCCTGAATGAGGGGTACCTGAGCCTGGGGCTGGAGATCGTAAACCTTCCACCGCCATGCAGAGAAAAACTCTTCGATAGGGTTTAGAAACTGAGAGTATGGTGGAAGGTATAGTACTGTCAACTGTGGATGGTGTTGAAACCAGTTCTGGACCAAAGCAGAGCGGTGGAAAGACACATTGTCCCAGATGACAGTGTATTGCATCTGGTGCATTTCATTACCTGCTGTGACGATGTGGTGCAATCGGTCCAAAAATGCGAGAATGTGAGGTGTGTTGTAAGGGCCCATTTTGGCATGACGGAGGAGAACCCCATGCTGTGAAATGGCAGCGCAAAGGGTGATGTTACCCCCACGTTGCCCTGGGACATTGATTATAGCCCTGTGGCCAATTATATTTCTGCCTCTCCTTCTTGCTTTTGTGAGGTTGAACCCTGCCTCATCAATATATATGAATTCATGCAGGATTTCCTCAGCATCCATCTGCAAAACTCTCTTAAATACAGTGAAAGACAAGATTGTGTAGTTCAGGATAGGCCTAGTATACAGTCAATGTAAAAAAGTAATGTGTGCAGTATGCAACATCACAGTGCTAAAGTGAACAATACAAACCTCCACATACTCATGCCGCAGCCGTTTGACCCTCTCTGAATTCTGCTCAAAAGGCACTCGATAAAGTTGTTTCATTTGAACCTGATGTATTTTCAGGATGCGTGCCAGTGTTGACTGAGAGACCTGATGGACATTATTTAAAATGGCATGGTCACCGCTAATGTTGGCTTGTAGTTCTCTGAGCCTGATAGCATTATTGGCCAAAACCATGTTTATTATCTCTCTCTCTTGTTCTTGCGTGAATATGGGCCCCCTTCCTCCTTGTCGTTCCCGACCCTCAATCCTATGTAGAGAATAATACATGTAACTTACTGTACAATGTCACAGGAAGGGGTATCACAAGTGCTGATATGGTGCATACAATAAGCGGCTGATTACTATAACTGTAGACAGATCTTCTTTTACCTGTTTTCCTGTCGAAAAGTCCTTATGACAGATGCCACTGTATATCTGCTAAGATTTGGCTGAACTCTCAGCCAGCCTCCCTCAGCGTCAATCTGTGGTTCACAACATGGTCCACTAGTGTTGCACGAATGTCATTTGATAAGTTTGGTCCTCTTCTTCTTTGTGCACGTTCTCCTCCTGCTTCAGGTCTTTCTCGACCTCTGGCTCGGCCTCTGCCTCTTCCTCTACCTCCTTCTCCTCCTCTGTGTACTCCTCCTCTCACCCTCACTCTTCTTCTGACTCCTTCCATTTTGGTTGAAGGCAGGTGAACCTACCTGCTGCATTTTTATAGTGCTTAAACCTGATTGGTGTGTCTACAATTTAGCAATCATGTGTTTGTGCACCTGATGGCTGTGTTTAACAGATTGGCTCATAGGTGTGGTAATTTGACAGTCAGTGCTTTGGAATTGCTTACAGTTCTGCAAATCTAGCCTTGTGTTTTGCTCCTTGAGTGTAAGGTTTTGCTAATTGTGGGAAAAGTTAGATTTTAGTGTGTAAGCAATCGTAAAAAACTTTAATTCAACAATCCATCCATCCATTCCTCCGTTAATCCAACAGTCCATCCATCCATTCCTCTGTTAATCCAACAGTCCATCCATCCATTCCTTTGTTAATCCAACAGTCCATCCATCCATTCCTCTGTTAATCCAACAGTCCATCCATCCATTCCTTTGTTAATCCAACAGTCCATCCATCAATTCCTCTGTTAATACAACAGTCCATCCATCCATTCATCCGTTAATCCAACAGTCCATCCATCCATTCCTCCGTTAATCCAACAGTCTATCCATCCATTCCTCCGTTAATACAACAGTCCATCCATCCATTCCTCTGTTAATCCAACAGTCCATCCATCCATCTCATCCAGATTCAGTGTATGGCTGTGCTTCTATTCAAGCCAATTAACTTCAATATGCTTTATTGGTCCACAAGGACCACAAGGCAATTGTAGAGGGGCTGACCATGTCATGGCAGACATAGCATTACCATAACAACAACAGACAACAGGAAAGGCTGAAAACACATAAAAACACTTATTGCTCCAGTGAATAAGAGTTCCAAGGAAAAACAGCAGTCGACAATACTCCATACTTGCTAACTTGAGTCCCTATAGATTTTCCCTATTGGTCATTGATGTTTAACACACATTCTGCTTATTTTTCAATTTAATGATATGTCCGGAGACCTCCCTCTGTAGAACAGTTGCTACATCAATATCACCTTCCGTAACTACCCTCACAATGTACTCAAACCTCCACTGGAATACATTTATCATTCTATAAACGTCTCAGAGAAAACTCCATACGAATGATGCATTTGATCCAGGTTTTATTCCTAAATAACAATTCATTTCATTGTGACCCCCTTGTACGGCATCCATATTAGGAAGTGCCTGGTACCAAATGGCACTCTATTTCCTAGATCAGGGATTGGGCAAATTTAAGGGTCTCTGGTCAAAAGTAATGTACTATGTAGGTAACAGGGTGCCATTTGGGATGAAGCCTCTCAGTTGTCAGACCCCTTCCCTACCTACATTCCATTGGACACAGATCTCCATGCTCGGCAGATGTGAGCTAATGAAAAGGTTAGGTGGAACATGGAGTGGGACAAGCAGGGAAGAGAGGAGATGAGCCAGTGAAAGGCGTGACATTTGGAAACGTCTCTGTTAGCTAGCAGGTTCAGAGTACCTGGAGCAACTCTCTCACTCCAAACATGGTGCAGCCACCCTAGTCATAGACTGTTCTCTCTGCTACCGCACGGCAAGCGGTACCGGAGTGCCAAGTCTAGGTCCAAAAGGCTTCTTAACAGCTTCTACCCCCAAGCCATAAGACTCCTGAACAGATAATCATGGCTACCCGGACTATTTGCACCCAGTCCATCCATCCATTCCTCTGATAATCCAACAGTCCATCCATCCATTCCGCTGTTAATCCAACAGTCCATCCATCCATTCCTCCATTAATCCAACAGTCCTGTA
Source organism: Coregonus lavaretus (assembly GCF_964263955.1). NCBI lineage: Eukaryota > Metazoa > Chordata > Actinopteri > Salmoniformes > Salmonidae > Coregonus > Coregonus lavaretus. The sequence continues at coordinate 54,788 of NW_028165314.1, forward strand.
TATATGCACACCAAATACACACACACACAAGGGCTGAATACTCCATGGATCACTGGTACATATACAGTACCTGGCCAGGGGACTCTCACAGACATGGAGCTGTTGATGCATTTGTCTCTTTGTCTTCACTATCCATCCATCCATTCCTCTGTTAATCCAACAGTTCATCCATCCATCCCGTTACAGTTTTTTTTCAATTGTTTAAGCACAATTTTTAAAACAGGGCCCGGTTTGTCAAAACACTACACACAATTAGCACAACCCTACACCAAAGTAGCACAACACTTCAGATAATTTGCCAAAACTTTTGTCAAAACTATACACGACTTCATAAGAACAATATTTTGTTACCATACGAAACACACACATTTCATATGACTTCAATCTTTTTGAACCAGTTACACACTGCTGTTGCTAACCTAAAACACTTTTAGCAAGTCTAATTCTCAGTGATTAGAGTACTGTAAATGAAGTACACAGAGAAAGTGCAACTATACAAACACTACACAAGACCAATGCTGCAGACTGAGGAAAATATCATTTATTTCTCTCCATATACCCAAATCAGTCAACATGTCAACATGGAGAATCACAACAAAACATGTCCCAGTTTTCATGCTACTACAGTAGTGTGCATAACACTGTTAGCTCAGCAAACAACAGACAAACGTAAAATACTGTATCCAGTACAGGTTACAATTACAGTAAATAACAACAACAACAAACATAAAAAATAATCTGAAAAAAACTGACAATATTGTACAGAAAATACTACAGTAAACATACTATACATTATCTCTTCGCCTAGCTGGATCTGGCCAGAGAATTTCATCAACATCACAAGCAATATCCTCATTAGCAAGACAACGCGGGAAGAACCGTCTTGAATGTCGAATCCATCCTTGCACAGCTGCGGCGTCGACTTGGTCACAGGCGTCCTCCATGGCCTGAATGAGGGGTACCTGAGCCTGGGGCTGGAGATCGTAAACCTTCCACCGCCATGCAGAGAAAAACTCTTCGATAGGGTTTAGAAACTGAGAGTATGGTGGAAGGTATAGTACTGTCAACTGTGGATGGTGTTGAAACCAGTTCTGGACCAAAGCAGAGCGGTGGAATGACCCACCCCAACCCCACCCCACCCCACCCCACCCCCTCTTTGACGCTGCTGCTACTCTGTTTATTATTGATGCATAGTCACTTTAACTCTACTTTAACTCTACCCACATGTACATATTACCTCAATTACCTCGACTAACCGGTGCCCCCGCACATTGACTCTGTACCGGTACCCCCTGTATATAGCCTCCCTACTGTTATTTTATTTTACTGCTGCTATTTAATTATATATTTTTTCTTAAACTGCATTGTTGGTTAAGGGCTTGTAAGTAAGCATTTCACTGTAATGTCTACACCTGTTGCATTCGGCGCATGTGGCAAATACAATTTGATTTGATTTGACTTCCTACCCATTAGGGTTGGAATAAATCCATGAAAAAGAGAGGGAGAGAGAGAGAACGAGAGAGAGTGAGTGGGAGGGAGGGAGGGAGAGAAGGAGGGAGAGAAGGAGAGGGAGAGAGAGACCGAGAGACCAGAGAGAGAGAGAGAGAGAGAGAGAGAGAGAGAGAGAGAGAGAGAGAGAGACCTAGAGACCAGAGAGAGAGAGAGAGAGAGAGAGAGAGAGAGAGAGAGAGAGAGAGAGAGAGAGAGAGAGTGAGAGAGAGAGAGAGAGAGAGAGAGAGAGAGAGAGAGAGAGAGAGAGACCTAGAGACCAGAGAGAGAGAGAGAGAGAGAGAGAGAGAGAGAGTGAGAGAGAGAGAGAGTGAGAGAGAGAGAGAGAGAGAGAGAGAGAGAGAGAGAGAGAGAGAGAGAGAGAGAGAGAGAGACCTAGAGACCAGAGAGAGAGAGAGGGAGAGAGAGAGAGAGAGAGAGAGAGAGAGAGAGAGAGAGAGAGAGAGCAGAGAGAGAGAGAGAGACCAGAGACCAGGCTGTAGCATTGAACATGTGAAGACCTAGTTGTCTTAGGTAACACAATAGTTACCCAGAAGAAAATGGGGGAGGGTCATGCTTTTTCAATTTCAGTCATGGGGAGGGTTTAGTATATTTATTGATTTTTTGTCCAGCGCAGGGTCATGTAATTTGTAATCAATAAAATGTCATATTTCTCAGGGTTAGATAATTATAATAGCTTATTTTATTATTTAATGTGTGCCTGATGCTGCCACTCATCCCTGATTTCCTGCTGGGCGGCAATATCAAGGGAGCCTAGTGTGGTCTCAATAAAATGATCCATAGCCTATACCAGCCTTTCTCAAATACCGGTCTGTGGACCGGCGCTGGTCTGTGGAGGAATGCTTGCCAGTCTGCAGCATATTTGTCTTGAATATGATTTGGTTTTTGTTGTGGTCTGTGGCATATTTGACTCGAATAAATACTTGCAGTAGGCCTACTTGTGCAATGTGCTGAACTATGCATGCAGCAGTAAACAAATTGTGTTGCCATGACTAATTTTAGCTACACCAGACACACACACACAAGCTAGCCCTGCTGCTCTCTCTCTCTCTCTCTCTCTCCTCTCTCTCTCTCTCTCTCTCTCTCTCTCTCTCTCTCTCTCTCTCTCTCTCTCTCTCTCTCTCTCTCTCTCTCTCTCTCTCTCTCTCTCTCTCTCTCTCTCTCTCTCTCTCTCTCTCTCTCTCTCTCTCTCTCTCTCAAATAACAGCTGCCCGCCAAAACCGGTCTGTGTGATATGTCAGACTTGCCTCAGCCAATATGCTACGAAGCCATCGAAAATGCGCAGACATTTAGAAACAAAGCATCCACATCTCAAGGATAAAACAGACGATTAAAAAAATAAATACAAACCAAACAAACAAAAATGCTGCACAATAATTTCACAGACAATGAGAGTTTACTAAAGGCTTCATACTTACTCTCTCATAACATTTCCAAGTGCAAGGCTCCTTTGACTATAGTTGAAAAGTGTCACGGACAGAAGAGGACCCAAGAGCGCAAGTTCAAATTCAGAGTTCTTTATTGAAGGTTTCAGGCGGGAAGAGGAGTGCCAGGGGTGTCAGGGGTTCCAGGGGTGCTTGGGGCTCTGGGGTTTTTCAGGGTCCTGTGGGTACCTGTGCTCCGGGGGTCACCAAATGTCCGGTGGTGTCCAGTCCAAATGCTTAGTGTGTGTGTTCCCCAGTGATGGAGCGGCGTATCGGGCTGAGGGTGGTGAAGCGTCTGGGCACGCTCATCTGGTGGTCGGAGGCCTGGGGGAACACACACACAACAGCAATATGAATGGCAGGCAGAAGTACAGATCAGGGCTGGGCAAATATCGTGGTGAGAGACAGAAGGCAGAATCGAGTTACCGGAGGGGCTGAAGATCGGAGAGTAGTCGAGGTCCAGAAGGCAGGTCGGGATAGACGGGGCAGTAGGACAAGGAGGCAGTCAAGAAAGGATCGGTATCACAAACAGGAGTCAGAGCGCAGACAGGCAGGTTACTGGTCCGGGTTTGAAGACGATCTGACAGGGCTTGGCTGAAAAACAGGGCTTGATATACTGGGAGAGGTTAGTGGGGAAATGCAGTTCAGCTGGCAGAGTAATTAGAACAGAGTGAGGCAAGGTGAGGATGGTGAGTGGGAAATGCAGTGCAGCTGGCCAGGTAACAAGAGCAGAGCAGGGCGGAGCCAGGTGGAGCTCGTTAGGCAGAGTAGGGAGAGAGTGAGCAGAGTGGCAGAGAATTGAATGCAATTAATGTTGCTACCAGGGAGAGAGAGTGCTCATGACAGGACCCCCCCTCCAAGGGACGGCCCCAGAAGTCCCAAGAACAACATCATGCCGGGAGGGTGGAGGGGAGCAGGCGGCGGGTCAGAACTCCTCCGAGCGGTCCGAGTGAATCTCCTCATCCTCAGAAGGAGCTGGAGGGTCACGGTCGGGAGACAGGACAGGCACTGAGACAGGAGCAGGGTCAGGCACAGGACAGGAAGCAGGGCGGGCAGGACGGCTAGGAACCCCTCTTGGACGGCCCCTACGGATTGCAGGCTGATCAGGATGTAGTCGGTGGAAGTCAGTGATAAGGGTCCGGTCCACTATCCTCCTGGCCGGGATCCAGGTCCTCTCCTCTGGACCATATCCCTCCCAGTCAACGAGGTACTGGAGACCCCTACCCCTTCGCCTAGAGCGGAGCAGCCGCCGGACGGTGAAGACAGGACCGCCATCTACGAGGCGCGGAGGAGGTGGCGCCGGAGCTGCAGGGACCAGGGGACTTTCATGGACCGGCTTGACCTTGGAGACGTGGAAGGTGGGGTGGACCCGCATGGAAGCGGGCAACTGAAGTCGGACCGCCGTTGGACTGATGACTTTCTGCACAGGAAAAGGACCAATGAAGCGAGGGGCCAGCTTTCGTGATTCAACCCGCAGCGGCAGATCCCGGGCAGACAGCCAGACCTTCTGACCAACCCGGTAAGTAGGTGCTGGGGTCCTCCGTCGGTTGGCACCGACGGCGTAGCTGGTTCCAGACTTCAGGAGCACAGTGCGAGCCTGGGCCCAAGTGCGGCGGCAGCGGCGGGCATACGCAAGAGCAGACGGACAGGTGGCATCCGCCTCCTGGCTGGCAAACAGTGGAGGTTGATACCCGTAGACACACTGAAAGGGGGAGAGCCCGGTGGAGGAACTGGTGAGTGAATTATGGGCATATTCCACCCAGAGCAGGTGTTGAGCCCAGGCCCGGGGATTTTGGGAAGCCACACACCTCAGTGCCTTCTCCAGCTCCTGGTTCATGCGTTCAGTCTGGCCGTTTGACTGCGGGTGGAATCCAGACGATAGGCTGGCGGTGGCCCCAAGGAGATGACAGAACTCCTTCCAAAAGGTTGCTGAGAATTGCGGGCCCCGGTCTGACACTATATCCTGGGGTAGGCCATGGATACGAAACACATGTTCCAGGACCACCTGGGAGGTCTCTTTAGCAGAGGGTAGTTTGGGAAGGGGCACGAAGTGGGTCATCTTACTAAAGCGGTCAACAATGGTAAGGATGACTGTGTGTCCGTCAGAGGGCGGAAGGCCCGTAACAAAGTCCAGTGAAACGTGGGACCAGGGCCTCTTGGGTATGAGTAGGGGTTGCAGCAACCCAGCAGGAGGCTGGTTGGGGGTCTTGTTTCGGTTACAAGTGGGACAAGCTCGGATGAATTCTCGGACATCCCGTCTCATCCGCCGCCACCAGAACCGCTGGCGGACCAGATGAAGGGTGCGAGTGATGCCGGGATGACAGGCCAGACGGGATTCGTGCCCCCACTGAATCACAGGTGACCTGAGATTTGCTGGAACAAACAGACGGTTGGGGGCGCTGGTGCTTGGACCTGGCTGGTCCCGAAGAGCCTCCATGACCTGCTTCTCGATCTCCCAGGTGAGGGCCGCTACGACCAAGTGGCTGGGAAGAATGGGGACTGTCATGGCGGTGGTCTCGTCCTTCTGAAACATCCGGGAAAGAGCATCAGGTTTGATGTTGCGAGATCCCGGGCGGTAGGAGAGCGTGAAATTGAAGCGCGTAAAGAACAGAGACCACCGCTGTTGACGGGAGTTCAGCCTCCTGGCTGTTTGGATATACTCCAGGTTCTTGTGGTCTGTCCACACTACGAATGGTTCCTTTGACCCCTCTAACCAGTGCCGCCATTCTTCAAGGGCGAGCTTGACAGCCAACAGCTCGCGGTTCCCAATGTCGTAGTTGCATTCGGCAGGGGTTAGCCGACGGGAGTAGAAGGCACAGGGGTGCATCTTGCCATCCTCAGCTGCTCTTTGAGAAAGCACTGCACCCACTCCCACGTCCGAAGCATCTACCTCCACCACAAACTGCCTTGCTGCATCTGGCATCTGGAGGATGGGAGCAGAAGTGAAACATGTCTTGAGGATATTGAAGGCCTTATCAGCAGCTGATGTCCATTGGTACGGTTGTTTAGTGCTGGTTAGCGCCGTGAGGGGTGCAGCCACTGTGCTATAGTTTCTGATGAATCTCCTATAAAAGTTGGCAAAGCCCAGGAACTGTTGCAACTTTTTCCGAGACTCAGGAACTGGCCAGGAAGTGACAGCCGACACCTTCGTGAGATCCATCTGAATGCTGCCCTCGGTCACCACATACCCCAGGAATGAAACGGTTTTGGCATGGAACTCGCACTTCTCTGCCTTCACGAAAAGAGAGTTCTCCAGCAGGCGGCGCAGGACCAACTGGACGTGGTGCGTGTGTTCTGACAGAGTCTTTGAGAATATTAAAATATCGTCAAGGTACACAAATACGAACGTATTTAGCATGTCCCTGAGGATATCATTCACTAGGGCTTGAAAAACTGCTGGGGCATTGGTGAGGCCGAAGGGCATGACGAGATATTCATAGTGGCCGGTTGGTGTGTTGAACGCTGTCTTCCATTCGTCTCCCTCCCTCATCCGCACCAGATGGTAGGCATTGCGAAGGTCCAGCTTTGTGAATACAGTGGCTCCCTGCAGCAGTTCGAAGGCAGACGAAAGTAAGGGCAGTGGGTAGCGATTCTTAACCGTGATGTCGTTCAGACCCCGGTAATCTATGCATGGACGAAGAGAACCGTCCTTCTTGCCGACAAAGAAGAATCCCGCTCCTGCGGGGGAAGATGACGGTCTAATTATCCCGGCGGCAAGAGAGTCATTAATGTAGTCCTCCATGGCCTTTCTTTCCGGGGCTGACAGTGAATACAGACAACCCTTGGGAGGTGCTGTGCCAGGCAGGAGATCAATCGCGCAGTCATAGGGTCTGTGTGGGGGTAGAGATGTCGCCTTGGATTTGTTGAACACCTCTTTCAGGCTGTGGTAACAGGCCGGAACATTGGATATGTCGGGGGTAGCGCTAGATCTTTCCCGGTGAACGGGCAGGGTGGCCCCCCTTAAACAGGTCTGGTGACAACTCCTTCCCCACTCACGGACTGTTCCTGTCTCCCAGTCGATGTGGGGGTTGTGCTGACGGAGCCACGGGTATCCAAGAATGAGTGGTTGGCCAGGTGAGTGTAGGAGGTGAAACTGGATGGACTCCTGGTGGTTTCCTGACAGCAGGATTGTCACAGGGGCGGAGATATGAGTGACAGTGCCAAGATGATGCCCATCCAGGGCTCGTGCAGGAATGGGTTGTGTCAGTTGATGATGGTTCACGCCCAGTTGCTGTGCAAGCTCAGGGTCCATGATGTTTGCTTCGGCTCCGGAATCCACAAGGGCGGCCAATGTATGAGTCTTGTCAGAAAGCTGAAGGCGGAGATGAAGCAGGGTCTTTCGGATGGAGGGAGACTGAAGGCTTGTTGAGCTCACCCGGATCTCCCCTACACCTGGTGAGCTACGGCTTTTGCCGGACAAGTGGCGACACGGTGATCTTCGCCACCACAGTAGAGGCAAAGGTTGGAGCTTAGACGGCGCCGACGCTCCTCGGGAGTCAGAGAGGCACGGCCAATCTCCATGGGCTCAGGCTGATTGAGTTGGCTATGGGACTTGACAGGCAGGGGCTGGACAGAAGCGGTATCGACCCGAGTGCGGATGGCAGGTTGACTGAGACGGCCCTTCTCCCTCCTCCGGGTCTGTATACGGCGGTCAATGCGGACGGCAAGGTCAATGGCGGCATCAAGCGTTGAGGGCGGGTCATGGGAAACAAGCTCGTCTTTGATATAGTCCGCCAGGCTATGGAGGAAGGCTTGCACCAGTGCCTCTGGGTTAAACGAGCTTTGACTGGCCAGGGTACGAAAGTCAATGGAGAAGTCTGCCACTGTCCGATTGCCCTGACGGATGGTGAGCAGAGCTTGTGACGCTTCGGCTGTTGGCGAGCCTAGGTCAAAGACCTTTAACATCTCCTCCTCAAAGGCACTGAAGGAGGCACAGGCTGGGGTTTGCCGGTCGAATTCCGCCGTTCCCCACAACCGAGCTCGACCGGTGAGATGTGTGATGACATACCCCACCTTGGCTCCCTCTGTTGAGAAAGTCCTGGGCTGTAGTGCAAACTGGATTCGGCAGCTGCTCAAGAATGGTCTTACTTGCTTCTGGTTGCCATCAAAACGTTCCGGGTTCCCAATCTTTGGTTCAGGAGCGTGGGGATCTGGTGGCAGCACTGCCGGGCCTGCAGCATTGGGACCTCCAGCGGAGGGATGAAGGAGTGTCGGTGGTACAGGAACAGAAGGACCAGGGGGGGGTGCAGGTGGAGTAGCCGGGTTTGAGAGTAGTTGCAGGGCTTGGGCTAGCTGTTGTTGCTGCAGTTGGAACTGTTGTTGCTGCTGTTGGAACTGTTGTTGCTGCTGGTTGAATAGCTGGAGAAGGGAAGCGATGTCGCCAGCCATCCGATTTATGTCTCCCTCAGAGCGCTCCAGCCGCTGTAGGGCAGTCATCTCTGGCTCTTCTTCCATCGTGGTCAGGGAGTGCGCTGGGTCCATGATGGTCAGATCGTTCTGTCACGGACAGAAGAGGACCCAAGAGCGCAAGTTCAAATTCAGAGTTCTTTATTGAAGGTTTCAGGCGGGAAGAGGAGTGCCAGGGGTGTCAGGGGTTCCAGGGGTGCTTGGGGCTCTGGGGTTTTTCAGGGTCCTGTGGGTACCTGTGCTCCGGGGGTCACCAAATGTCCGGGGGTGTCCAGTCCAAATGCTTAGTGTGTGTGTTCCCCAGTGATGGAGCGGCGTATCGGGCTGAGGGTGGTGAAGCGTCTGGGCACGCTCATCTGGTGGTCGGAGGCCTGGGGGAACACACACACAACAGCAATATGAATGGCAGGCAGAAGTACAGATCAGGGCTGGGCAAATATCGTGGTGAGAGACAGAAGGCAGAATCGAGTTACCGGAGGGGCTGAAGATCGGAGAGTAGTCGAGGTCCAGAAGGCAGGTCGGGATAGACGGGGCAGTAGGACAAGGAGGCAGTCAAGAAAGGATCGGTATCACAAACAGGAGTCAGAGCGCAGACAGGCAGGTTACTGGTCCGGGTTTGAAGACGATCTGACAGGGCTTGGCTGAAAAACAGGGCTTGATATACTGGGAGAGGTTAGTGGGGAAATGCAGTTCAGCTGGCAGAGTAATTAGAACAGAGTGAGGCAAGGTGAGGATGGTGAGTGGGAAATGCAGTGCAGCTGGCCAGGTAACAAGAGCAGAGCAGGGCGGAGCCAGGTGGAGCTCGTTAGGCAGAGTAGGGAGAGAGTGAGCAGAGTGGCAGAGAATTGAATGCAATTAATGTTGCTACCAGGGAGAGAGAGTGCTCATGACAGAAAAGCATGTCATGCCCTCAGTCGTGGATGCTTGCCGAGAGGTTTTAGACCCAGCTGCTGCTACAAAGATCAGTGAAATCCCACTTTCCAATGACACTGTCACGCATCCAGGATCCAGGATATGGCAGAGGATATTGAATCACATGGAGGTTTTAGACAGAGCCCGCACATCAAATTGGTTTGTAATCCAATTAGATGAGACGACTGACATTTCAAATGCCACTTATTGTATATATTAGCTACATATATGAAGAATTTCTTTGTTGCAGAGAGTTGCCTCAGAATACAACTGCAGGTGAAATATTCTGTGTTCTGAACGAGTACATAACGGGACATGGATTATGATGGACCGTTGTATCGGGATCTGTAGGACTACGGACGAGTCTGCTGCTCAACCTATCTATGCAGGAACGCGCACGTGACATTTTCCAAGCAAACAATAAAATTGCTGATTTCAAGAAAAAACTGGGCGCCTGGAGAGACCGAGTGGATAGAGGCATTTTGTTCCCCCTATTCTCAACTGGCTGACATGGGTGATGTAGACATGGATCACATGCGTAAATTGATGGGGTCACATCTGAGCAAAACTCTACTCAAATTCGAGGATTACTTCCCCTCACAATTTGATCCACGCCCGGGAAAGCAGTGGATGGGTAATCCGTTCACCAGCACTGAAGAGACTCACAGTTCTTGAGGATAAACTATTGGAGCTGTCCTGTGACCAACGCCTGCGCGCTCCTTTTAATGAGATGCGCCTGTCCACATTCTGGCTGTTCAGCAGCGGAGAATACCCGCAACTCAGCGAGATGGCAGTGAAGACATTAATCCCCTTTCATTCTACCTACTTATGATAGACCAGCTTCTCCTCTCTTGCTGCAACAAAATCTAAATACTGCAGCAGACTGGCTGTTGAAAACACCTTCACCCCTCCCGGGTGTCCCTGGCACAAACAAGTTTGAGAAAGGCTGGCCTATAAGATAGGCTATAGGCCTAGGCTATACGAAGAGCATGTACTTCCTTCCCAAGTTTTTGCGCTGCTGGGATGCTGTATATAAAACTAGGCTACACTCCATTACACACTGCATTGGATAGGCGTTCCCAATCATGAGCCCAGGCCTGCCCTGCTTTTGCTGATGTAAACCCTTTTGTGCTGCCTGACCAATGCCTTTGCTGTGTTCGGTGGCACTTCAGGAGGCAGGTCAAATTGTCAACAAAAAAAAAGCAATATCTGTGCACGCGGGCTAGGCCTACTGATGTCCTGTTCAGCTTGAGAGGGAGAGCGTGAAGATGAGGAGGCCCGGAGGTAAGCTTGCTATTGCTATCATTTATTTGAATGAAAACGATAGGTTTCGTTGCCCGTAATGAAGCTATTTGTCCGAGTTATTGACCTCACAATAAGCCATATTCGAGTAATTTACATAACTTACATTACTATGAAGCAGCAGCCGCGGAGATGGACAGCGCATGGGTGCTAAAAGTCGCGACTCAGATGCATATGGAATATATTTGGTTTGTCTCTATGACATTCAGAACTGCACTATAACCTTCTATAGCTGAGGAGGAGGAGACCAAACATGGACTTTACTTGGGAAGTAATGATTATGTCACTATCAATGGATGTTCGACATTTCAGCAGGCTACTAAACAACATACTAACTCTTAATCAGTCAGGAGCAAGCCAGGGAGCCTAAGAAGGAATGAAAATGAATTATTTAGGCCATATTATTATTATTTCTTCAAGGCTATAGCCTGACATTTTAAGAAATCAATTGTGAAGCATTTGTGACACGCTGCAGGCTGACAGCAGCGCTCAGCATTGCAACAAATCAACAACAAGCACTTCAGCAACATGCCTATAAATTTAACATTTAGGCTGTATAAAATGACATTAAAAAAAATATTGCTTCGAATTAAATAATAATGAAACAAAAATTGCCTTATTAAACAGTGCCTTTGAATTCTCTTTTAGGAACATGAGTTTGGCCAGTCTTTGGTTTGAGGATCATGCGGTGAGCGATGCATGCCTAGTTTGTTAATTTAGCCTAGTAGATGCTCTTATATTCCCCTGCCCTAATCACAGTCATCACAAATCTATTTTGTAACAACAATATCATGGAATAAAATAGAATAAATTAGAAAATGATAGTTTCCCAAATGAAAAAAAGATACAAGTGCATACCTGATGATATGTGGCTGCTGTGTTAAACAATGAATTACTTTCTCTCGAATTCATTGATGATCAGATACTTCAGCTGTAACTGGTTCTGTTGTGCTCAATTTTAACAGTTGATAGACAACTTTAGCACTGTTTCAAACTTAGACTATCCTCTTTTTTAACAACAGCCTGTATAGAAATCAAAAAGTCTCCGGTGCTGCAGCATGCGCTTATTCATTGTCTTGCTCTGTTGTGGAATTAAAAAAGATTCTGCTTGTCTCCAGTCAGGTAAAATTACGTAGAATTGCATGAAATGCATTTATAAAAGGCAATTTTTTATCAGACTGTAAATAAGATGATAGATTCATGCAGTGCTTTTATTATAATGGATATATTTTAACCCTTGTCCGCGGTGGTCTGTGAATCACAACCTTCTGGCTACTTTGCAATGTAATGCTTACAAAACGAAGAACAGTTTCTAAAACTGCATATCTAAGGCTCTGGTCTGTCCTAGAAGTGGGGGTAAACTGCATATCTAAGGCTCTGGTCTGTCCTAGGAGTGGGGGTAAACTGCATATCTAAGGCTCTGGTCTGTCCTAGAAGTGGGGGTAAACTGCATATCTAAGGCTCTGGTCTGTCCTAGGAGTGGGGGTAAACTGCATATCTAAGGCTCTGGTCTGTCCTAGGAGTGGGGGTAAACTGCACATCTAAGGCTCTGGTCTGTCCTAGGAGTGGGGGTAAACTGCACATCTAAGGCTCTGGTCTGTCCTAGGAGTGGGGGTAAACTGCACATCTAAGGCTCTGGTCTGTCCTAGGAGTGGGGGTAAACTGCATACCTAAGGCTCTGGTCTGTCCTAGGAGTGGGGGTAAACTGCATATCTAAGGCTCTGGTCTGTCCTAGGAGTGGGGGTAAACTGCATATATAAGGCTCTGGTCTGTCCAAGGAGTGGGACTAAACGGTAGGCATGTTCTCTGCTATCCACTTTATGTTTTAATTATTATTTTGGGTATGGGAGAGGGTCACTTGTTTATTTTTCAAACGTTCAGGGAGGGTCGGGTAAAAAATATATTTTACTGACGGAAGGGCCATTCATTTTCATTTCAGAGAGATCTGATTTTCTCAGCCAGGTCACCCGTGACACAAGTCAGGATTAGACATCCATCCATGTCTGAGGACGTCTGGAGATGACGTAGAACCCGGCCACTAGGGGCAACAGTGAGCTCTGTTACCTTCAAGTAGGTTTTGGTCTTGCTAGGGCATTGTGGACGGGGATGGCGAACGGCCGTAAGCTAGTGATGGGCGGGTCAGCTTTTTGTTCACCCGCACCTGCCTGCAATTGATAATAACCCATCCGCAACCGCCTGACTATATGTGATAAAGTAAAAGTCTGAGGCCCGCACCCGACTCTAACCCGCTAATATCGAAAATGCGCTGTACAGTTCTTTTTTTCTCTTGAACAATTTATTGAACAATTGCGTTTCTCTTGAGCATTTAAAAAGGCTTGCGCCTATTGAACAGTAGCCTATCATTTTACTGAAACAAAACAAAATGTGAAACAATGAATGGACATCTTGTAGGCCGACTGCCTGTGTGGGCTAATATCCTATACCGGTATATGAAGTAATACAAAAATCGAATGACAAAATAAGCTTAGAAAATAAATAGGCTATAACACAACAAAGTTTAGAAAATCAAAGTAGCCACTGTCCAGTTATGAGGCTATAATGGACAACTTTGTCTTGCTTTCTTTTGCAACACTGTTGAGAAACAGAATAGCATCCACAGTGCCAGGTTTCAGTCAGTTGCGCCTGGATTCAACAATGCGAGTTCACTCAATGTGCTCGATTCCGGAATGCAGAGAATTCTCTTTGCAAGAGACCGGAGTTAAGGGAAGGTACGCTCCTGCTTCTCCCAGAAAGCAAGCAAACTTTCCTCCAGGGAAAAGAGATTGCTTCTGTACCTCTGGATTTCGTCGATCTCTTCGGCCTCTGTCTCGTCCTCCCACTCTGTGAAGTTAAATCTTGGTCTCTTTGCGGAGTAGTTGCTTGCACTTCCAACTGTAAAGTGAATATTCTTCAATAAATGAGTTGGCTGTTAGCAATGGGGCATGGTGACACCACTTAGGAAGTAATAGGCCTACGAATATCCTATAACCTACTAGTATAGGCCTACCTAATGATTTAGGCTTATAGCAGTCTAAATCATAAAAGATTACCTAAAACAAACATGATTTTGGAGAGACGGTCACCTGGAATTCCAAAGTCGTTGAGTTCCATGCTGATTTGCTCCTGGATGTTCTCTGCTGTCTTCCGCAGGTTTGAGTCATGACGCGACTTTTCAGTTGCGAATCTTCTGTAAAAAAAAAAATAAATGGCACGTAATCACAATGTATGTCCTTTTGTTAGAATGATCCGTCCACATGTCTGTGTTAATGGCAATGCCACCGTCATCTAAAGCCTTTTTGATTTACTCAGACACTGTAGCCTTCTCTGTTGCGGCCTGTTTTTTGGCTCTTTCGCACACTGTCTGTCTGTGCGGGATGACAGAGTTGACGTTGACAGCTCCATAACGGGCTCCAATGTTAATAAGACCCTGCGCCATGGAGGTGAAGCCCTTTCCCGAAACAATGTCAAAGGGATGCAAGTCCACGCAACAAAAGTCCACACAATCATCAACGAACTTGGATTTCACCTGCAGTGGAATCTTTTTGCTGTCAGCGTACATGTAAGATGAGATGGGCTTGCGGCTGGAGACCTGACTTGCTAGTACGCGGTTGGGCTGGTTGGGCTTGCCCTGTCTGCAGGGATGACGTGCCATGTGTCACGTTCGTTCATAGACGGGTCAGACCAAGGCGCAGCGTGATATGCATACAGTGGGGGAAAAAAGTATTTAGTCAGCCACCAATTGTGCAAGTTCTCCCACTTAAAAAGATGAGAGAGGCCTGTAATTTTCATCATAGGTACACGTCAACTATGACAGACAAAATGAGAAAAGAAAATCCAGAAAATCACATTGTAGGATTTTTTATGAATTTATTTGCAAATTATGGTGGAAAATAAGTATTTGGTCAATAACAAAAGTTTCTCAATACTTTGTTATATACCCTTTGTTGGCAATGACACAGGTCAAACGTTTTCTGTAAATCTTCACAAGGTTTTCACACACTGTTGCTAGTATTTTGGCCCATTCCTCCATGCAGATCTCCTCTAGAGCAGTGATGTTTTGGGGCTGTCTCTGGGCAACACAGACTTTCAACTCCCTCCAAAGATTTTCTATGGGGTTGAGATCTGGAGACTGGCTAGGCCACTCCAGGACCTTGAAATGCTTCTTACGAAGCCACTCCTTCGTTGCCCGGGCGGTGTGTTTGGGATCATTGTCATGCTGAAAGACCCAGCCACGTTTCATCTTCAATGCCCTTGCTGATGGAAGGAGGTTTTCACTCAAAATCTCACGATACATGGCCCCATTCATTCTTTCCTTTACACGGATCAGTCGTCCTGGTCCCTTTGCAGAAAAACAGCCCCAAAGCATGATGTTTCCACCCCCATGCTTCACAGTAGGTATGGTGTTCTTTGGATGCAACTCAGCATTCTTTGTCCTCCAAACACGACGAGTTGAGTTTTTACCAAAAAGTTCTATTTTGGTTTCATCTGACCATATGACATTCTCCCAATCCTCTTCTGGATCATCCAAATGCACTCTAGCAAACTTCAGACGGGCCTGGACATGTACTGGCTTAAGCAGGGGGACACGTCTGGTACTGCAGGATTTGAGTCCCTGGCGGCGTAGTGTGTTACTGATGGTAGGCTTTGTTACTTTGGTCCCAGCTCTCTGCAGGTCATTCACTAGGTCCCCCCGTGTGGTTCTGGGATTTTTGCTCTCCTTTCTTGTGATCATTTTGACCCCACGGGGTGAGATCTTGCGTGGAGCCCCAGATCGAGGGAGATTATCAGTGGTCTTGTATGTCTTCCATTTCCTAATAATTGCTCCCACAGTTGATTTCTTCAAACCAAGCTGCTTACCTATTGCAGATTAAGTCTTCCCAGCCTGGTGCAGGTCTACAATTTTGTTTCTGGTGTCCTTTGACAGCTCTTTGGTCTTGGCCATAGTGGAGTTTGGAGTGTGACTGTTTGAGGTTGTGGACAGGTGTCTTTTATACTGATAACAACTTCAAACAGGTGCCATTAATACAGGTAACGTGTGGAGGACAGAGGAGCCTCTTAAAGAAGAAGTTACAGGTCTGTGAGAGCCAGAAATCTTGCTTGTTTGTAGGTGACCAAATACTTATTTTCCACCATAATTTGCAAATAAATTCATAAAAAATCCTACAATGTGATTTTCTGGAATTTTTTTCTCAATTTGTCTGTCATAGTTGACGTGTACCTATGATGAAAATTACTGGCCTCTCTCATCTTTTTAAGTGGGAGAACTTGCACAATTGGTGGCTGACTAAATACTTTTTTTCCCCACTGTACATGTTTATTTGAACCGAATAAACAACGACAAAACAACAAACTAAACTAAACGTGAAGTCCAAGGTACACCAACAACATACCTCACACAGAACAAGATCCCACAACCCACTAGTGCCAATAGGCTGCCTAAGTATGGTCCCCAATCAGAGACAACGAGCGACAGCTGCCTCTGATTGGGAACCACACCGGCCAACATAGATCTAGACATACTAGATCCTACAACATAGAAAATACAACATAGAAAATCACACCCTGACTCAACAAATAAGAGTCCCCAGAGTCAGGGCGTGAAACCATGTTTGAAGTCTTGTGACTGTGGAATTTGTATAGCGCCTCACAATCATCACACATAACCTAGCCGGCACTGCTAGCATCCTCCATTACCACTTCACCAAATCTTTCCCAAACATTAATTTCTGGCCCTCCCTTCTCTTTAGTTTCAACTCTCCATTCTCTTATTGACTTAAACTCAGACATTGTCCTTTTTGCCTCAGTGGATTGACGTGAACCTTTTCTGCCCAAATTCCCAAAAGCATTTGGCGATTGGCACGTGTATTTGGCCACATACAGTTAGGCCCTATATCTTAGGCTTAGGCACTAATGCCAGATAAAAATAAATACAAAAATAACTCAATGTAGCCTATTGATAGGCACAAGAATTATGAATTGCACCAAAATTATACATTTCTGGATTTTTTTAAATGAATTGTTTCTCTTTATTCAACCGGCCATGACCCTAAACCAGCCCACCCCGCGGATATAAGAACAGGGACTGTACATTATGAGTCAACCCGCGCATAAGTATCTGCCTCTGGTGCAAATGGTTGAATGTTAGAATCCAGTTATATAATTATTATTTTTGATTTGGGGTTTTAAGCCTATCCCAAACCTTAACCCTTACCTTAACCATTCGGAGTTAATGCCTAACCTTAAGATTTTGGAGTTAATGCCTAAACTTAACCCTAACCTTAAAAATGTGGAGTTAATGCCTAAACTTAACCTTAAACACTTTGAAATGTGATGTTTGGAACAACTTAAAAATTTGAGAAACATGGATAAACTCTAATTCTTACTGTGAGAGCTTGTTGGATTTTCTCCAGGTATCCATCATTATAAATAACTTACAGTCCTTTACTGGAGCTCTGCAAGAGTGCTAGGGATGTGGGTTAGGGTTATGATGAGGGTTATGATGCGGGTTAGGGTTATGATGCGGGTTAGGGTTATGATGCGGGTTAGGGTTATGATGCGGGTTAGGGGTATGATGCGGGTTAGGGTTTTAATGTGGGTTAGGGTTATGATGTGGGTTAGGGGTATGGTGCCGGTTAGGGTTATGATGAGGGTTAGGGTTATGATGAGGGTTAGGGTTATGATGCGGGTTAGGGTTATGATGCGAGTTAGGGTTATGTTGCGGGTTAGGGTTATGATGCCGGTTAGGGTTATGATGCGGGTTAGGGTTATGATGCGGGTTAGGGTTATGATGCGGGTTAGGGGTATGATGCGGGTTAGGGGTGTGATGTGGGTTAGGGGTATGATGCAGTTAGGGTTATGATGTGGGTTAGGGTTATGATGCGGGTTAGGGTTATGATGCGGGTTAGGGTTATGATGCGGGTTAGGGATATGATGCGGTTTAGGGTTATGATGCGGGTTAGGGGTATGATGCAGGTTAGGGTTATGATGCGGGTTAGGGGTATGATGCAGGTTAGATGTATGATGCTGGTTAGGGTTATGATGCGGGTTAGGGTTATGATGCGGGTTAGGGTTTTGATGCGGGTTAGGGTTATGATGCGGGTTAGGGGTATGGTGCGGGTTAGGTGTATGATGTGGGTTAGGTGTATAATGCTGGTTAGGGTTATGATGCTGGTTAGGGTTATGATGCGGGTTAGGGTTATGATGCGGGTTAGGGGTATGATGCGGGTTAGGGGTATGATGCGGGTTAGGGGTATGATGCGGGTTAGGGGTATGATGCGGGTTAGGGGTATGATGCCGGTTAGGGGTATGATGTGGGTTAGGGGTATGATGTGGGCATGTGTACTATATGTTATCTCCATATTCATCATCCGACTTGAAATACACCATTTCATCCGCTATTGGCTTTGAAATGGAAATTAATCTAAAAGAGTATTCTCTGTAGAGAATCCGGTAATATGAGAGATGGGGCATTTGGCACAATGTTTCACAACGGATATATTTTACATACTCATTACATTAAAGATAATTAAAGACAGCTTCCTAGTCTTCAAGAGATGTGGTCTCCATCTACAGTGGGTTTGAAGAGCCCCTGCAACACAAGGAAGGAGACCCTGTGGGAAAGCAACCAAGTGATGCAACATCCCTAATCTTGGATGACATTGTCATAACCTCTCTCTCACCTTCAGACTTTAATACAGTATTGTATCAGAGGATTCTAGTCAAGCACACACACACACACGCACACTGAGATGGCTCTCTAGCGTAATCGACTCTATACTACGCTGACATGTGGCTCAGTTGGTAGAGCATGGCGCTTGCAACGCCAGGGTTGTGGGTTTGATTCCTACGGGGGGCCAGTATGAAAAATGTATGCACTAACTGTATGTCGCTCTGGATAAGAGCGTCTGCTAAATGTCTAAAATGTAAAACGTAAATGTGAAGGAGCATCAAACCAGGGGGGCGGTCCCTAGGGACCTGTCAATCACTGAATCCGCAGAGAGGGATTGGAGAGCTCTCACGGTTGATCAAACCAACCCGCTCCTCCTCCTCCACTCACATGCAGCTGCCTCTCCTCTGTTGAGGGCCTACGATGTTTCCTCTCTCCTATCTGGTGTTGTGTGATCACACTGGCTTCTCACTGCAGAGAACATCAAGGACCCCGTCGCCCTTCCATCTACATCTAGCTTCGCTCCTTCAGCTTCACACACTGTCCCCCCTCACACACACACACAAACATACACACTCCGACCGAGCCTTGACAGATATCACCCAGAATAGTCATCTCTAATAGTGCAGGGAGACATTTAAAGCTAACGGAGACAGATCTGACCCATGATGATTCCCAGTGGTTTTCTACAGCCATTAAATCCATGTAGCCACACACATGGCCATTCAGGCCTCTTTAAAAAGCCATCAGTGGAGCTCCATCCTTCAGCCTCATGGTCCTCTGTCCCTGCCTGTCTGACCACACTATGGAGAGGGATGGAGAGGGATGGAGAGGGATGGAGGAGGAGGATGGAGAGGGATGGAGGAGAGGGATGGAGGGGGATGGAGGAGAGGGATGGAGGGGTGGAGGAGGATGGAGAGGGGTGGAGGAGGATGGAGAGGGGTGGAGGGGGATGGAGAGGGATGGAGGAGGAGGATGTCCTCTGTAGTTGCGTTACTTTCTTTGTTTGCTGAAATCCATACCTTTTCAATAAACGTTAATCAAATACCACAACCGACTGTTTACTTGTTGGGATTCAATTGGCACATGCATTGGTGCTGAATTGCCATCTTAGAGCAACAGCAATGAGCAAACAGTCTGTTGTTGTATTTGATTAACATTTATTGAGTATGGATTTCAGCAAACAAAGAAAGACGCAACTACAGAGGACAAACATAGGTACAAGTTAGGCATTTAATAATTCACATTTTTTGAAGTATTGACCTTGGGGGAATCGATTTAGTCGGAGCTAGATTCCACAAAGCCTGGTCTCAGGTGAAATTACAGAGGAGGAACTTCTGGATGCAATTAAAGACTTTAAGTCTGGGAAAACTCCAGGGTTGGATGGCATACAAGTTGAGGTATACCAAACCTTTTTTGATATACTCAGAGGACCGTTATTAGCATGTTATAACCACTCCTATGTAAATAATAATAATAATAAATGGCTATGTAAATGGTAGATGATCAGGAAGAAGGTCTGATTTCATTATTACTGAAACAGGATACAAGTGGGAAATATAAAGATTCAGGCCATTAACAAAATTGGAGGCCCCTTACACTTCAGTGTTGTGATGCAGAAATTCTAGCAAAATGTATAGCGCATAGAATTAAAAAGGTACTGTCAGATATTATTCATTCTAACCAGACAGGTTTTTTACATGGACGATACATTGGAGGTAAAATAAGGCAAGTACTTGAAACAATAGAACACTATGAAAAATCTGGGAAACCAGGCCTGCTATTCATAGCTGACTTTGAAAAGGCATTTGATAAAGTACGACTGGAGTTTATATATAAATGCCTGGAGCATTTCAATTTTGGAGAATCTCTTATAAAATGGGTTAAAATCATGTATAGTAATCCTAGGTGTAAAATAGTAAATAATGGCTATTTCTCAAAAAGTTTTATACTGTCAAGAGAAGTAATACAAGGTTGTCCACTATCGGCATATCTATTTATTATGGCCATCGAAATGTTAGCTATTAAAATCAGATCCAACAATAATATCAAGGGATTAATCCAGGGCTTAAAAACAAAGATGTACGCTGATGTTTCATGTTTTCTTTTAAATCCACAACTTGAATCCCTCCACAGCCTCATAGAGGATCTAGATACATTTTATAACCTCTCTGGATTACAACCAAATTATGATAAATGTACTAAATTACGTATTGGATCACTAAAAAATAAAACATTACGTGTAGTTTACCAATAAAATGGTCTGATGTTGATGTGGATATACTCGGAATACATATCCCAAATGAAATAAATGATCTCACTCCAATACATTTTAATTGAAAGTTAGCAAAAATATATAAGATCTTGCTGCCATGGAAAGGTAAATACCTGTCTATTTGTGGAAAAATCACCCTGATTAACTCTTTAGTAATAACCCAGTTTACCTATTTGCTTATGGTCTTTCCTACGCCTAGTGAACAGTTCTTTAAATTATATGAGAAAAAAATGGAACGGCAAGCCAGACAAAATTAAACGGGCCTATTTATATAATGAATATGAATTCGGAGGACAGAAATTATTAAATATTAAAGCATTAGACCTATCACTAAAAGCTTCAGTCATACAAAAGTTATTCTTAAAGCCGAACTGGTTCTCTAGCAAATTAGTAAGATTGTCTCACCCCATGT
Organism: Coregonus lavaretus; assembly: GCF_964263955.1. Taxonomy (NCBI): domain Eukaryota; kingdom Metazoa; phylum Chordata; class Actinopteri; order Salmoniformes; family Salmonidae; genus Coregonus; species Coregonus lavaretus. Next base: position 75,694 of record NW_028165314.1, read on the forward strand.
TCAAGAATGGCCTTTTTCCCTTTATTCAGATTACAACCTCTCACTTTCAGTTATTTGAAAGGAAATAATCTCCCAAATATCACAATTTCTAAAACAAGCCATAGAAAGTTGGTTGCAATTTCAATTTAATCCTCCAGAAACGACAGAACAAATAATGCAACAAATATTGTGCATAAACTCAAATATACTAATTGATAAAAAAAAAAAAAAAATTGAAAGAATGTTTAAAAAAGGTATAATCTTCATAAATTATATCATAGGTAGGACTGGTGGAGTTATGTCGCACGTGCAGCTAACAAAAACATATGGAAATGTCTGCTCTACCCATAATTACAACCAAATAATTGCAGCATTACCGCAAAAATGGAACAGGAAGTAGAAGGGGGAAAAAGTAAGGAACTTGTCTGTCAGCCCTGCATTAAAGACCATAATTGGTTAAAGAAAACTGTGATAAATAAAAAAGTATACCAGTTTCATTTAAGGACCAAAGGATTGACAGCCGTCCCATATAGATTGCAAAATAGTTGGGAAGAGATCTTTGACGTACCGATTCCATGGCAAATTGTTTATGAACTGATACGTAAAACGACGCCGGATTCAAAAATTATTGTTATTTATATGGGGGATATAATCTTCCCAACTCTGCAGATTTTGCTGCGAAGAGACAGAATCATTAGATCATTTGTTTTGGTACTGTCCATTTGTAGCTTGTTTATGGTCACAGGTCCAATATTTACCTGGAGCTAACCCTGCAGATGGCACTACTGGGTGATCTGAAAAGTCATAGTCAATCGATCAATAATATAATAATACTTTTAGCAAAAAAAATTATTTTCAATTTACAATCTGTAGAAACAATGAGAATAGAAGGGTTCAGAACTTTTGTGAAACATCACAGTACAGTTGAAAAATATATGGCAAATAGAAATCCAATATGGATGGTGTTAAGAGATCGATGGGAGGTGTTGAATGGCGCTGAAGGATGGGACTAATAAGAACTAACAACAACTAATAACAACAGGATGACTAATGTAAAGCATACTGTGTCCATAATAAGTATATAGGTTATAGGTTGAGAGCTTTTGTGAAAGAGCACAGTTGGAAAGATATGGCAAACTGGATGGACATCATGAAAATTATCGGAGATGTTGAGGGTAGAGGAAGTTCAGGAGTAAAAACAAACAAAATATAATGATTGTAAAATTGACTGTATCCATAAAATGTATATAGTATTTATAAGCTGGAAGTAGAGGCCTAAGCGTTGTTGTTCAGTATTTTACTCCAATTAGGGGAGGGGTGGTGGGGTTGGAAAGTAATAAAGGGAAATATTTTTTTTTTAAGGATATGTATATATATATGTATTTATATGTATGTATGTATGTGTATATGTATGTGTATGTATATATATATATATATATATATATATATATATATATATATATATATATATATATATATATATTTGCGGGGGAAAAAACATATGGGGGATTGGAAGTGATGCAGACAATTACATTGATGGAAGTTACAATCTATCTGCAATATTAAAGCTGATCTACCCCCTAAAAAATAAAAAATAAATTAAAAAAGCCTGGTCTCAGCTCCATGCCGTTGGTAAAGTTCATCAGAAAGTTCCTTCATCATGGAGGGGAGTTTAGTCTGCTATCACCCCAGTAGCTTTTGTATGCTGAACTCCCCATCATCAAATTATTGTTTCTGTTGTCTTGTTTGTGAACTACTGCACAGTGATACCACTTTACAGATGGGGAGGTCAAGATGGTCATGATGATCAAATGATTACAGATGCTTCAACATAAAGAAAACTATTTCAAGAGAAGACTGAAGTGATTTAACCTCTAGTCTGTATAGACTCCAGTGTGAAGAGGAAGGAGATCATTAGAACAGTAGGGATGGAGGGGTGCATTATATGTGAGATATCAGAAGTAGCCCCCTCACCGCCTCTGAATGATACATCAATAGGAGACCAGACCACTCGATTATGTTTAGGACATTTTATCCTCTCCAATGGTATACCAGGAGGAATTCTCTATATTACCGCTCTCAAACACATAACCCCTCTGGCTTATGTGACAGACTGAATAGTGTGACGCTCCACATCAGCCACTGTATCTAGTCTACTGCATAGCCTTTCCAGTATGAAAAATAAATTTAAAAAAATAAATGTATGCACTCACTAACTGCAAGTCGCTCTGGATAAGAGCGTCTGCTAAATGACAAAAAAGAAATAGCCTGTTGAAGTCTCCACGTCAGCCACTGTATCTAGTCTACAATAGTCTGTTGAATGTCATTTTCCCTTCTCTGTGTCTCCCCAACAACCTCCTCCCACCTCCTCCTTCACCTCCCCCCTCCTCCACCTCCTCCCACCTCCTCCTCCACCTCCTCCTCCCACATCCTCCCCCTCCTCCACCTCCCCCCTCCTCCACCTCCCCCCTCCTCCACCTCCTCCCACCTCCTCCTCTACCTCCACCTCCTCCTCCACCTCCTCCTCCCACATCCTCCCCCTCCCCCTCCTCCCACCAACCTCCTCCTCCTCCCACCTCCTCCTCATCCCACATCCTCCCCCTCCCCCTCCTCCCATCAACATCCTCCCCCTCCTCACCTCCTTCTCTCCCCCTCCCTCCCTCCCCCCTTCCTCCCTCCCACCTCCTCCTCCCACCTCCTCCTCCCCTACTCCAACAGGTCTCGCCACCTTATCTCCTTCATGGAGCTTCAATTAAAAGCAGCTGGGTGTTGGAAGGCTGAGAGCATTACCACAGCTGTAATTACTAGATTCACCATGTCAGTCTGCCTTCCACTTCCACCGTCTGCACTGCGCTCTGTAATTCACCAGATGTACTTCCCCCTTCCTTCCCTGACATGCTGAAGATGAAAAATGTGATTGATTGTTATGAACCATATTCAAGTGTCCCCAAGGGAGTGGAGAACAACAGCGAGTGACACTCGTACAGTCGTCTTTTTCGCATTATTAGGCTGAGTGTCATAAAGGAGCCAAAATGGCAGGCGATATCTGTAAACGCTAGAGAATAGATATAATTATTTTTCAATTCATTCCGTCTGCTCTGTGTGTGCCTAGCAGGAGAGATTCATTTACTTTTTAACTCATATTGTTTTTCTCTGCCGTTCCTCCGTTTCCATAGCAGCCTACCGCTATAAAAAGCTACTTTTTCAACCTCATTATTTAGCTAGTTTTCTTAGGCCACTCTGTGCGAGCTGAAAAAATGGTGTCGACTTTCAATGCAAGTAGGTGAATTAGAAATGACCGCAAAGTCTGTAGAAATTATGACTGACCACTGTAGGTTTTTTATGTATACTCCCATTGTGGTATTACGGTCATCCATGGTTTGTAAAGTGTACCATCCCTTGTAGTGATGCTTTTACTACTATTCTGTCCACAATCTGTGTCAAGGCCAATTTATGTTAAGTCACATCTCCAGTGAAATTAGCATCCTCGCTAATCTGCCCCCCACGTCAGCCCTCCTGGGTAATCAAGTCACAGTGAGGGGGTTAATGCTGGGTAATTGTCAATCAATCACAGACAGAGTCCTCACAGAGACTGTCCTCTCTTCTCTCCTCTCCTCTCCTCTCCTCCCTTCTCCTCTCTCCTCTCCTCTCCTCTCCTCTCCTCCCTCCCCTGCAGGCTTATCCGGGAGCACCTGGGAGAGCAGGAGGTGTCCATCACCCTGACCATTGACTCGGTGGAAGAGGCTGATCTGGGGAACTACTCCTGCTTCGTGGAGAATGGCAACGGCAGACGACAGGCCAACATCCAGCTCACAAAGAGAGGTGGGACACAGACACACACAACATCAGTCTACTGAGAGTTGGTTTAAAGAAGACATTGCCAAGCTGAGTTTTCACTTAAAATCATAATTATCCAAAGGTTATTCTGTCTGTTTCATTTTTTAGATACACGCTTAATGTCACATCAACGTCAAACATTGAAATGTGTTTTCAGGCTGGAGACAGACAGACAGACAGCTGTTATCTTTCAGCCAATTCAGAGAAGTAGCAGAGGGACAGGGTTAATCTCTGTCTGTTTTTCTAGACACGTTGCATCCTTTCAAATCTTGGTGGTCAGAGCTCATTGGCTGACTAATGTCTACCAGAGCAGGGACTCAATGCATCTCCATCCATCACCATGGTGACAGCCTTAGCCGCATTCCAGAGCTTGTCCCGATCCCACAACACCACAACATCAGCCATCCACCAGACAGGGCCTGATCCCACAACACCACAACATCAGCCATCCACCAGACAGGGCCTGATCCCACAATACCACAACACCATTCATCCACCAGACAGGGCCTGATCCCACAACACCACAACACCAGCCATCCACCAGACAGGGCCTGATCCCACAACACCACAACACCAGCCATCCACCAGACAGGGCCTGATCCCACAACACCACAACACCAGCCATCCACCAGACAGGGCCTGATCCCACAACACCACAACACAAACCATCAACCAGACAGGGCCTGATCCCACAACACAAGCCATAAGCTAGACAGCCAACATGATAAAGTGTGATGTCAATAGCCATCAACTAGACAGCCAACATGATAAAGGGTGATGTCACTAGCCATCAACTAGACAGCCAACATGATAAAGGGTGATGTCACTAGCCATCAACTAGACAGCCAACATGATAAAGGTGGTTGTCACCAGCCATGAACTAGACAGCCAACATCATAAAGGGTGATGTCACCAGCCATCAACTAGACAGCCAACATGATAAAGCGTGATGTCACCAGCCATCAATTAGACAGCCAACATGATAAAGAGTGATGTCACCAGCCATCAACTAGACAGCCAACATGATAAAGTGTGATGTCACCTGCCATGAACTAGACAGCCAACATGATAAAGGGTGATGTCACCAGCCATCAACTAGACAGCCAACATGATAAAGGGTGATGTCACCAGCCATCAACTAGACAGCCAACATGATAAAGCGTGATGTCACCAGCCATCAACTAGACAGCCAACATGATAAAGGGTGATGTCACCAGCCATCAACTAGACAGCCAACATGATATAGGGTGATGTCACCAGCCATCAACTAGACAGCCAACATGATAAAGGGTGATGTCACCAGCCATCAACTAGACAACCGATATGATATAGGGTGATGTCACCAGCCATCAACTAGACAGCCAACATGATAAAGGGTGATGTCACCAGCCATCAACTAGACAGCCAACATGATAAAGGGTGATGTCACCAGCCATCAACTAGACAGCCAACATGATAAAGGGTGATGTCACCAGTTATCAACTAGACATCCAACATGATGAAGGGTGATGTCACCAGCCATCAACTAGACAGCCAACATGATAAAGCGTGATGTCACCAGCCATCAACTAGACAGCCAACATGATAAAGGGTGATGTCACCAGCCATCAACTAGACAGCCAACATGATAAAGGGTGATGTCACCAGCCATGAACTAGACAGCCAACATGATAAAGGGTGATGTCACCAGCCATCAACTAGACAGCCAACATGATAAAGGGTGATGTCACCAGCCATCAACTAGACAGTCAACATGATAAAGTGTGATGTCACCAGAACCAAACAACCATCTTGCTCTGCTTTATAACCCCTGGTCCAGACACGACCTTCAACAACGTACCACCTCCCCACCCCCTCATCCTCTACCCTCATCCTCTACCTCCTCTTCCCTCATCCTCTACCTCCCCACCCCCTCATCCTCTACCCCCATCCTCTACCTCCTCTTCCCTCATCCTCTACCTCCTCTTCCCTCATCCTCTACCTCCTCTTCCCTCATCCTCTACCTCCCCACCCCCTCATCCTCTACCTCCTCTTCCCTCATCCTCTACCTCCTCTTCCCTCATCCTCTACCTCCTCTTCCCTCATCCTCTACCTCCCCACCCCCTCATCCTCTACCTCCTCTTCCCTCATCCTCTACCTTCTCTTCCCTCATCCTCTACATCCCCACCCCCTCATCCTCTACCTCCTCATCCTCTACCTCCCCACCCCCTCATCCTCTACCTCCTCTTCCCTCATCCTCTACCTCCTCTTCCCTCATCCTCTACCTCCCCACCCCCTCATCCTCTACCTCCTCTTCCCCCATCCTCTACCTCCTCTTCCCTCATCCTCTACATCCCCACCCCCTCATCCTCTTCCCTCATTCTCTACCTCCTCTTCCCTCATCCTCTACATCCTCTTCCCTCATCCTCTACCTCCTCTTCCCTCATCCTCTACCTCCCCACCCCCTCATCCTCTACCTCCTCTTCCCCCACCCTCTACCTCCTCTTCCCTCATCCTCTACCTCCCCACCCCCTCATCCTCTACCTCCTCTTCCCTCATACTCTACCTCCCCACCCCCTCATCCTCTTCCCTCATCCTCTACCTCCTCTACCCTCATCCTCTACATCCTCTTCCCTCTTCCCTCATCCTCTACCTCCCCACCCCCTCATCCTCTACCTCCTCTTCCCTCATCCTCTACCTCCCCACCCCCTCATCCTCTACCTCCTCTTCCCTCACACTCTACCTCCCCACCCCCTCATCCTCTTCCCTCATCCTCTACCTCCTCTTCCCTCATCCTCTACCTCCTCTTCCCTCATCCTCTACCTCCTTTCCCCTCATCCTCTACCTCGTCTTCCCTCATCCTCTACCTCCCCACCCCCTCATCCTCTACCTCCTCTTCCCTCATCCTCTACCTCCTCATCCTCTACCTCCCCACCCCCTCATCCTCTACCTCCTCTTCCCTCATCCTCTACCTCCTTTTCCCTCATCTTCTCTCATCCTCTACCTCCTCATCCTCTACCTCCCCACCCCCTCATCCTCTACCTCATCTTCCCTCATCCTCTACCTCCTCATCCTCTACCTCCCCACCCCCTCATCCTCTACCTCCTCTTCCCTCATCCTCTACCTCCTCATCCTCTACCTCCCCACCCCCTCATCCTCTACCTCATCTTCCCTCATCCTCTACCTTCTCATCCTCTACCTCCCCACCCCCTCATCCTCTACCTCCTCTTCCTCTACCTCCCCACCCCCTCTAAACCACCTGTTCTTCCTCCAGCTGAGGCCTCCTTCCCTCTCTTCTCTTTTCCTCCTCTCCCCTCTCCTCTCATCCCTCCTCTCCTCCTTTCCTCCTCTCTCCCCTCCATCTCCTGGTTGAATCAAAGATCTTGGTGCCGTGTATCAGCGCACCGTCGGTCAGGTGTCAGAGATTACACTAAAGAGGTCCATTCTTCTCTGCCTGGCGCCCATAGCCCACATCCTGACGTTCTCCGCCCAGAGATTAAGACAAATGATCTCCCAGCGGTCGGGGAACGTGCCTCACTTACAGAGCGATAGATTTGACAGAGCTACTGGGCACCTCTCCATTCATCATGTTTCCCCCCACCTCCTCCTCACAGGGTTAGTGTGTTTGGAGAGACGGCTGCCATTGGGATTTGTCAGTGAGATGTGGGTGTGGTGTGGAGGGTGTGGAGGGTGTTGAGTTGTGGAGGGTGTGGAGCGTGTTGGCTGCACTGTGCTGCGTCTCCAGGGGAGAGAGGCGGAGGACGATGGATTGATTTCATCATTAGGAAGACAAAGGGTACCTTATTTGCCTGCTGGGTATTGAATGAAAGCATCCATTATAATAGATGAGTTCACTGGGGAAGCCTTCTCTGTGGAACTGGTTCAAGTAAATCCTTCAGATTTAGGAATGATTTGGGCTCCATGGTCCTTCAACTCAAGGGCCTGAGTTGTAGACCTCTGAATCACTGTTGAATAGAGCCGAAAGTCAATGTAGTATTAAACAAGCTATATAGAGGTCCAAGGTTGTTGTCACTATTGACTTTATGACCCTGCCAGAAAACAACCACAACAACAAGGCAGCCATTTTTGCCACTCTGAATAAAGATTAAGCAGCCAGTGTCAAATCGACAACAAATGGTGTCAAACCTGACAAATCTCTCAGTAAAACCCATGGATTAAAATGATGAAAATAGCAGCCTTTCTATCCATCCGTCGTCGTTGTCTCAAGGTCGCAAGCCTCGGTGGTGCATCAAAACACACTGAAAACAATGTCCATTAAAGCCAAGGTCCACTGGCTTGTTTTCTCCGTCCCCGCCCCGAGCACTCCTCTCCTCTCCTGGCTCGGGCTCTCTGTAATTTTCTGTCACATTTCATGCACCCGTTGCCACAATTTAGCACCTCAAACAGAGTAAATTATTCTCACCTTGTACAGCCGATGCTGATAAATCAGTGAGGGCCAGTGTCATCTTCCAGGCCAGACCTGAATGCACCGCCACCGACCGAGGCTGAACGGCTGCCATTAATAAGTTATTAGAGCAGCAATGCCAGAGGATGTAATAAAGAAAACAATTATCAAAAGAACTCAGAGAGAGAGAGAGAGAGAGAGAGAGAGAGAGAGAGAGAGAGAGAGAGAGAGAGAGCGAGAGAGAGAGCTTGACGCCGATGGCCAGGCACCAAGTGCTTACATTAGAGGAGCAAGGACGATTTACAATCAGCTCCATCTCCCCACAGGCCACAGCACATCAATTGGCCCAGCAGCATAATAAATAGGATAAAACCCCAGCATAACAACTTGGTCTGATTCTTTATCTGCAGCGACCATGCCACATGAAAGAGACCGTTCATAGACGGTGTATATGTTTACATAAAGATGATTTGACACAGAGAGACAGACCGACATGCAAACAGACTCACAAGCACTAGTTCATACAAACGCTTGCACACACACACACAGAATGAAGAGCCCTGGTTTGAGAGAAGAGGACCATTATTTTGGGCATGGCACAGATAATCAAATGGAAGAATTCCTAAACAAATGAAGTGAAAAAAATGTAACAGGTAGGAAATCAGACAAGCATCTTCAAAGACTGCTTTCTTCTTTAATTCAGCTAGCATCCTCTAATTAGCTGTCCTATTTTCATGTCTCGGTAGAGTGCTGTCTCTCATCCTTTCTTCCCTCTCTTCTTACTCTGTCTTTTAAGGAGAATGACTCCCTTGTTCCCCAGCAGAGACTTGTGTTATCAACAGGACACGTACCCAGAAAGAACAGGGTGACCCAAATCCTCAAGTTTGCATACTTTCAAAGCACTGATGAGACACTGCTGATTGGCTGGTCAGGCTGCGGTAAAGAGTGTGTTGATTGGACAGAGATAAGGTGGTGTTGTGTTTATTGTAACATCAAATGCTTTAGCTTGGATTTGTTTCACCTTTCCGTAAATATTTATTATTGTGTGTGTTTGTGCGTGTGTGTGTGTGTGTGTGTGTGTGTGTGTGCGTGCGTGCGTGTGTGTGTGTGTGTGTGTGTGTGTGTGTGTGTGTGTGTGTGTGTGTGTGTGTGTGTGTGTGTGTGTGTGTGTGTGTGTGTGTGTGTGTGTGTGCGCACGTCCGTGTGTCCAATGCAAGAATAATACTTAATTGGCATGACAGCAGACTGGTGCAACTATTTTGGACTGCTTCTAAATTTCTGAGACCTAAATATGACCAGGGTTTAGATTCAATCATCAATAAACATCACAAACAACCATCCAAGTGAATGGTAGCTTGGTCTTCCGAGTGGAACACAAGGAAAAGGGATTTTTTGAGATGTTAAAATCCAAATGGCCAGCCTAATCTCGTGCAGTTTATTCTCTGTATAAATCCTTTAATATACCAAATGAAATGGAACTGGGATGCCATCAAAGCTTTCTCAAAAGCTGCAAGCTCAAAAGAGGAAATAACTTACTATGTAAATATATGCACCACTGACAACTTTTACGGCCAGCAAAATGGATTTACTTATTCATGATTTTTAACACACGCACACACACAGGCACAACCGTTACAACAATATACACTGTAAGTGATCATTGAATAACCACACTGAGACTACCATGAAGCACCACATCTCAGAAAGCCTGTTCACACACTCACACACACAAAACACACACAGAAACACACACAAAACACACACAAAACACACACAAAGAAGACAGGAATGAAAAGAGGAGTGTACATTCTCCTGAGCATAAGGTGATGAAAGAGTGTGTCGGAGGGATAGAGCAGCTCTCAGATCAAAGAGGCAGACGGGAGATCAGTTGTTGACACTTGTCTGGTTTACCACTCTGATGGCTGTCAAAAAAAAAAACTTCTGGTTTACCACTCTGATGGCTGTCTAAAAAAACACTTCTGGTTTACCACTCTGATGGCTGTCTAAAAAAACACTTCTGGTTTACCACTCTGATGGCTGTCTAAAAAAACACTTCTGGTTTACCACTCTGATGGCTGTCTAAAAAAACACTTCTGGTTTACCACTCTGATGGCTGTCTAAAAAAACACTTCTGGTTTACCACTCTGATGGCTGTCTAAAAAAACACTTCTGGTTTACCACTATGATGGATGTAAAAAAAAAAAAAAGAAATCTGGTTTACCACTCTGATAGCTGTCTAAAGAAAACACTTCTGGTTTACCACTCTGATGGCTGTCTAAAAAAACACTTCTGGTTTGCCACTCTGATGGCTGTCTAAAAAAACACTTCTGGTTTGCCACTCTGATGGCTGTCTCAATACAATGAATGCTTTTAAAGCTAAAATGTATCTTTGAAATGAAAGTCCATTGCTTATAGAATAGATATTCTCCGAAGGTGTCTTTTTAGGACGGGGGATTTGAGACAACAAGAGGAAAAGATTCTCAACTGCTTCTAGGGACCAGAATAATACCTGCATCTCTGTGTATTGTTGTAGTGTACTGTCTGGCTAGCGAAGGTCACTTCAGGTCCTTGTGGTTATAGACTGAGATGAAAACATCATTGTCCTTGTTATGTCTGAGAAAAATGTAGATCTTATGGCCTAAATAGGTTGAAGAGGGATGATGATTTGCCGACCATTGCTCTTTGCGTTCTTATTGAACACAAAAGGGCATGATCCCCCAGAATTTAGGAAAACAGTACACATTGATCTGAAAATGAATCAATTTAGTACACAGCTTTCAGGCTACCAGTCCACACAACTGGCAGTAGAAATCAGTCCCTAGTTAAAAGATAAGGACTGAAATCAGCAGGACTGTGGCCCTCGAGAACCAGAGCTTTGCAGTGCACACCCCTCCACTAAACCTACAGTATGAAGCTACTCCACTACCATACACTGCCACAGCCTCAATGTACAGGACTATATGATTTTAAATGGAACCCGTGAAGGATAACATTGTGCCTGAGTTACCTCGACACTCAGGCTTTCAGACGGACAGAGTTGAGATGGGGTGTATTTACTGAGATCAGTGTTTTGTAGAGTTTACTGTTGATGGCCATGTGAGATCCTGTCAGCTCTGGGAGGATGATGGATGGCTGAGGGAGTAAAAAAGTTCACTCTACCTCTCTCCGAGGCTGAGTCCCAAATGGCCCCTCTTCCCCACATAGTGCCCGACTTTTGACTATAGCCCCATAGGCCCTGATCAAAAGTAGTGCAGTATAAAGGGGAGAGGGTGCCATTTGGGACGCAGCCTTGTGCCAGTCTATATTATACCACTGCTCTACTGACTTGGCTTGCTTGGTTTGGTGCCCCTACAGCGTTACACTCACACCTTTAATGGAGCTTCCCTTGTCAAAGGGAGGTCACCGTCAGGTCCTGGCCTGTCGTGGGCTAAAGCTGGGGCCTTCAGGCTATGGCTGACCTGGGCTGGTGCGTTGCTGAGGTCTAAACACCAAATAGTCTTAGGAGACGTAGTTCACTCAAAGTAGAAAATGTACCTCGTGTTTTGGCTACCTAAAGAATAGTCGATGAACTAGGACTCAGTGACCCAAGATTTGGGTTGGTTAGCTTAGCTTAGCATAAGCATAGTTGAAGGTATCAATGGGAATGGTAGCTAGGAACCCTGTTAGCATGTTAGCAGCTAGCTGGAGTCTGGCTTGATCTCTCTCATGTTCTCCCTGTGCTAATGAAGTATCCAGAGACAATAAGCAGTGACAACATGCTGTGTTTGAGGATGTATTTGGTGAGTGTGCTTGCTTTTTGGATTTGATCAAGAAAGATTAGCGAAGTAAACGTTACCGTCTTCTCTCTTTTTCTTCCTCTCTCTCTCCCCCTCCCTTCTCTCACAGCAGAGCTTATGTACACGGTGGAGCTGGCGGGAGGCTTGGGGGCCATCTTGTTGCTGTTGATCTGCCTCGTGACCCTCTACAAGTGCTATAAGATGGAGCTCATGCTCTTCTACAGGAACCATTTTGGCAGCGAGGACATCGACGGAGGTAAGATACTCTCTCAAGTCACACTAGGGCCAACAGCACTTCCCATTATAAGCCCTAAATTAAGTCTACAGTACACTCTTAGAAAAAAAGGGTTCCAAAAGGGTTCTTCGGCTGTCCCCATAGGAGAACCCGTCTTTTTTAATGTGGCTATTGCTCAAAAGAGGATTTTAATGTAATTATAAAGGTAGGAAGATGTGTTTTTCTACAAATCCTAACTTGAGATAGAAATAAGAACGTAAGGGTTCTAAATTGAACAGCAATAGATTCTAATTGTGAGGATGAGTTAAGAATAGTGAATGAGTTAAGGATGAGTATTCATCAATCTGGTCTGGCGGTTTCATTTGATTTCCGTTAATGAGTCTTTCAAGTGGAGGGCTAGGGTTACAATGAATTCAGTGAACAAGATTACTTTTGGGGTGTCTGAAGGATGCCGTGTGGAGACTGGAGAGTGTCATTAGCCGAGAAAGGTATCCTCCGCTTTGCTCTTTTCCTCCCCCAGCCCTCCGTTTCCCACCAATCACTTTGTCTTGATTGTTGATGCATCAGACATGTCTGTGAAAGTCATTACCAGGCCTGTAGTGTGTTGGGCTTTGGGACAGAAGTGGAGGCTTTGAAATAATAGAAGGTTTCAAGGCAGATAAAAAATGTTGGCGCCACAGAGGAGAGAAAAGGGAACCAGAGCCTTAAACCTAATGCTAAACAGCAATTGTCTCCTTTAATTGCGCCACCCGAGTGAGCAGAGAGGAGAGGGAAAGAGATTTTCAATTTGCTCTCTGTTTAAAGGGATCAGTTTCAATAAGCCACATAGTGTTGCCCATGGCCGTGGCTCCCTTGAGAGAAGATGGAGAGACACATACTTTCTCTTTAACGCTCAGGACCGGGTGATTACTCCTTCCCTGGATTGTATTCCCCCCTCGTCCCTCAAGCTCCTCTTTCATTGGCCACAAGGACTTTTACTTCATGACCATCACAAGCCATTCAGGAAAAGCCTTTTTCCCCTCTCTCTCTTCTCTGTGTCTGACTGACAACAGCAGAATTATCAGGTTCGGTTAAAAGCGGTTCTAAGTCTCTGTTCGTATGGGTGTTTGCTGGGGTTGTATTGCATAACGACCACACACACTTTACAGATGCATGAGCTTGTCGAGTTGTGACTTGAACGTAACCCTTATTAGCATATCATTACATTTTTACATTTTAGTCATTTAGCAGACGCTCTTATCCAGAGCGACTTACAGTTAGTGAGTGCATACATTATTATTTTATATATATTTTTTCATACTGGCCCCCCCCCGTGGGAATCGAACCCACAATCCTGGCGTTGCAAACGCCATGCTCTACCAACTGAGCTACATCCCTGCCGGCCATTCCCTCCCCTACCCTGGACCAATTGTGCGCCGCCCCATGGGTCTCCCGGTCGCGGCCGGCTACGACAGAGCCTGGATTCGAACCAGGATCTCTAGTGGCACAGCTAGCACTGCGATGCAGTGCCTTAGACCACTGCGCCACTCGGGGACCACCATATAATGCTGTATATGATTGTAGCGGCAGGTAGCTTAGTGGTTAAGAGCGTTGTGCCAGTAACCGAAAGGTCGCTGGTTCTAATCCCCGAGCTGACTATGTGGAAAAATCTGTTGATGTGCCCTTGAGCAAGGCACTTAACCCTAATTGCTCATGTAAATGCTTTGACTTTATTTAAATCATGCAGTAGGTTGAACTTGATCATCACTTAGGGATGAGCAATGACTTAACATAAAGATAACAAATACCTTATAAACAGAACTTATGTAGGAATGCTAATGAGCCCAACTCCCCCTGCAGTTTTTTAGCTTTCATGGCTAACGATGTAGGTTGCACTATATTCAAAACAATGTGGAAGGAGCCCAGAGGTTCCTGCTAAAAGTCCCTGAACACTCTTTTTAATAGCAAGTTCAAAAGTTCTCTCACTATCTGTGGGCCTGCCAGTACGCATATGCAGCCACAGCTATGGATGGATGTAAACTATGTATGCATCAGTCATGGCCTTTTACTTCAGAGTCAGAGAGTGGGATGGATGGATGCTGAGGGAGGTGGAACACGCGGGACGGAAACAGTTCCCCTTCTCAGCCCTCTTAAGTTTGCCTCATTGGACCTCAGAGAGGAAGGAGAGGAGGGAGAGGAAGGAGTCACTGGTGGAGATTGATTATTCCTCCTCCGAATCTCACCCATACCTGCTCTCTCTCTTTCTCTCTCTCTTTCTCTCTCACTCCTTCACACAGTAACCACTCAGAGATGAGTGATTCAGTTCTACTGAAATAGATTCTGATCTACCTACATGCTGTTTCTCTCTTAAAGGGGCCGTTGCACTTTTACTGTATAGAAAGATATTTTTATATAGGTTCAGATTCCTCCTCTTCTCTCCTCTTATCTCTTCTCTTTTCTTGTCCCCTCCCTCCCATCCCCTCTCCTCCTCTCTTCTCCACTCCTCTCTTCCTCGCCTCATCTCTCCTCCTCTCCTCTCTTCCTGTCCTCTTCCCTCCTCTCCTCACATCTCTTCTCCCCTCCTCCTTTCCCCTCCTCTCTTCCTCATCTCTCTTCCTCTCCTCTACTCTCTGTGTTGTCGGGACCCCATCCTGGTCTAACAGCTCCCCTCCAGTAGGTACAAGGTTCTGAAGGACTGCAGTCTGTGGATTATCCCTTTCCCTGTGGTAATAAGAGAGGTTTAAACCCCCTCTCTAATGAGTTTACCTGAGGGAGGGAGGGAGAGAGAGAGAGAGAGAGAGAGAGAGAGAGAGAGAGAGAGAGAGAGAGAGAGAGAGAGAGAGAGAGAGAGAGAGAGAGAGAGAGAGAGAGAGAGAGAGAGAGAGAGAGAGAGAGAGAGAGAGAGAGAGAGAACGTGTGTTGTCTCTAGTCCCTGGGGAACCCCTCTCTTCTCTTGTGTCTCTCCCTCTATTCCACTTCCTCTGGCTCGTTGCCGCCGCAGCTTTCCTGCTTTGTGTCTCATTGAAGTGCGCCGAAGCCGGAGCCGCTCCTCTCTTCTCTCTCCTGCACGGGGAAAACATTACCACTATCACCTCCCATGTTGGGCTTTTCTCCTCGCCGTTTAATCCTTTCAAATCCTGCATCAATCATATTTTTCATGTGCCTGGCTGCCGTGCAGATAAAGGATGTGTCGGGGCCATTTTGTGCCTAGGGAAGCGTTCAGTTTCCTACCTTAGCCCAGTCACAGTGAACACAGTGACATTGTTTGGCAAAAGAGGCTGGATTGTAATAAAATGTACCCAGAGGAGTGGGAGCTGGCAGTGAGGTCAGTCAGTGTGACGCAGTTATCATGTTTCTTCCTGCTGTTCCGCTATGCAGAGAGAGCTAAGATACTGTACATCTTCACCACGTTGATAGTCTGCAAATCTGTCATGGTTATCGATCCCTGACCATGTGACCTGACCAGGAGAAACAGACCAATGACAAGTTGCCCTACTTATGATGACATGGGTTTGGTCGTGGTGCGTGATGTCTGTGTCATATGATAACTAAAAATAACCAATGCAGTCATGAGAAGTCCAGAAGTACAATTGAGTCAGAAGCCCTATTGAGTCTGAAGCCCTATTGAGTCTGAAGCCCTATTGAGTCTGAAGCCCTATTGAGTCAGAAGCCCTATGGAGTCAGAGTAGTCTGTGTGACTAATATCCTCTATAGTGAAGTAATGGACTGGTCTGTGTTACTAATATCCTCTATAGTGAAGTAATGGACTGGTCTGTGTGACTAATATCCTCTATAGTGAAGTAATGGACTGGTCTGTGTTACCAATATCCTCTATAGTGAAGTAATGGACTGGTCTGTGTGACTAATATCCTCTATAGTGAAGTAATGGACTGGTCTGTGTTACTAATATCCTCTATAGTGAAGTAATGGACTGGTCTGTGTGACTAATATCCTCTATAGTGAAGTAATGGACTGGTCTGTGTGACTAATATCCTCTATAGTGAAGTAATGGACTGGTCTGTGTTACTAATATCCTCTATAGTGAAGTAATGGACTGGTCTGTGTGACTAATATCCTCTATAGTGAAGTAATGGACTGGTCTGTGTTACTAATATCCTCTATAGTGAAGTAATGGACTGGTCTGTGTTACTAATATCCTCTATAGTGAAGTAATGGACTGGTCTGTGTTACTAATATCCTCTATAGTGAAGTAATGGTCTGGTCTGTGTGACTAATATCCTCTATAGTGAAGTAATGGACTGGTCTGTGTTACTAATATCCTCTATAGTGAAGTAATGGACTGGTCTGTGTGACTAATATCCTCTATAGTGAAGTAATGGACTGGTCTGTGTGACTAATATCCTCTATAGTGAAGTAATGGACTGGTCTGTGTTACTAATATCCTCTATAGTGAAGTAATGGACTGGTCTGTGTTACTAATATCCTCTATAGTGAAGTAATGGACTGGTCTGTGTGACTAATATCCTCTATAGTGAAGTAATGGACTGGTCTGTGTTACTAATATCCTCTATAGTGAAGTAATGGACTGGTCTGTGTGACTAATATCCTCTATAGTGAAGTAATGGACTGGTCTGTGTGACTAATATCCTCTATAGTGAAGTAATGGACTGGTCTGTGTTACTAATATCCTCTATAGTGAAGTAATGGACCGGTCTGTGTTACTAATATCCTCTATAGTGAAGTAATGGACTGGTCTGTGTTACTCCTGTAGATAATAAGGACTATGATGCCTATCTATCCTACTCCAAAGTGGACCCGGACCAGTGGAGTCAGGAGACCCGTGAGGAGGAACGCTTCGCCCTGGAGATCCTCCCCGACGTCCTGGAGAGGCATTATGGGTATAAACTGTTCATTCCAGACAGGGACTTGATCCCGACCGGAAGTAAGTTTTGTACGTTTTTGGTTTATTTCCTGTTTAAATCTGTTTCTAATGTTGTCGTTTTGTTGTGTATATATCACGTGACACATTTTTGCATCTTACTTTAACATGTTAATTACAACGTAACAGCATGTAGCATTCAGCCGTGGATTTTGAGTTGTCTGTGGTATAGCTGAAAATGTGTAATTAGTGGGTAATAATCAACCTTGTAATTATATTGCATTGATCCAGTCTAAATCATATCTTTATGAAAGCTGTCTCACAACCAATCAAAGGGGATTTCTGCATGTTTGACTGCAGTTTACTGGTACACACTTTGCACCTGTGATAGGATCATGATATTAGATGATAATGCATCACGATCACTGATACTATTCCAGTACTCTCAATTAGAATCCTTTTCTTTGCTTTTGCTCATTTGTGTCACATTCTTGTCTGTCACATTTGTCATGGTAACGGTTTATTTCCTATCAGTTTGTGTCGATGTTACGATTTGAGTCAGTTTGACTTAAATGTTTGTGTTGTTAGGGGGACTGTGTTAATATGGGATAAGTGGCACTAACCCAGAGCTAAAATACAGACCTTCTAAGGACATTTGTTCTCTTCTAAGACCTCAAAAGTCAATGGATTTGTCTCGAGGCAAATTAACCTATTTTTTTCTGAGGCAAATAAAGTTATTTGTTTCATTCAAAATGTATGCTATGTTGAAAGTTTGAGTATAAAGTACTCAATGGAAATAATAGTGTTCATAGCCAATGAATTGTTTAAAATGCATCTATTACAATGTAATACATAGTATATAGACTGACAGAGTCTCCTTCGGTCCTTATGCCACAACTCCCATATTAAACTGGGATAAACGTGTTTTGTTATCATTAGAAAGAAAAGGCGGAGTTGAGAGAAACTAAGCACAGTTTATCTAAGTAACTTATTTAAGTCCCTGACTCTAACTTCCTCTGATGCCTTTCTGCAAATCTACCTGATCGCACCTTTTGAATGTTGAACTATTTATGTTTAGGTTTCACCAATGATCATTTCCAGGACGATTCAAGACTCCTTAGAGGTACTCTCATTCCCCCAGCCACTTACCATTACTTGTGTCAGCAACTAGCCATAACCAGCCTCACCCACCGTGAGAGAGAGAGAGAGAGAGAGAGAGAGAGAGAGAGAGAGAGAGAGAGAGAGAGAGAGAGAGAGAGAGAGAGAGAGAGAGAGAGAGAGAGAGAGAGAGAGAGAGAGAGAGAGAGAGAGAGAGAGAGAGAGAGAGAGAGAGAGAGAGAGAGAGAGAGAGAGAGAGAGAGAGAGAGAGAGAGAGAGAGAGAGAGAGAGAGAGAGAGAGAGAGAGAGAGAGAGAGAGAGAGAGAGAGAGAGAGAGAGAGGAGAGAGAGAGAGAGAGAGAGAGAGAGAGAGAGAGAGAGAGAGAGAGGAGAGAGAGAGAGGAGAGAGGAGAGAGAGAGAGAGAGAGAGAGAGAGACTTTGTGTTAAAGTCAATTACAGAGAACATCCAGACTGACTTATCATAGTGAGGTGATGAGAGGGCTTTGTTGCTCCCTGCTCCTTCTAATCAGCCTGCTCTCTGGCTCTCCTCTATCCCCAGGGGCTCAGCTGAGCATAAGGCATGAAAGAGAAAAGGCCATTTGAGTTTTAACCTCCCCAAGGAGAGGGAGGGAGATGTAGAGGGCTGCACAAGGAGAGGGAGGGAGATGTAGAGGGCTGCACAAGGAGAGGGAGGGAGATGTAGAGGGCTGCACAAGGAGAGGGAGGGAGATGTAGAGGGCTGCACAAGGAGAGGGAGGGAGATGTAGAGGGCTGCACAAGGAGAGGGAGGGAGATGTAGAGGGCTGCACAAGGAGAGGGAGGGAGATGTAGAGGGCTGCACAAGGAGAGGGAGGGAGATGTAGAGGGCTGCACAAGGAGAGGGAGGGAGATGTAGAGGGCTGCACAAGGAGAGGGAGGGAGGGAGGGAGGGAGGGAGGGAGGGAGGGAGGGAGGGAGGGAGGGAGGGAGGGAGGGAGGGAGGGAGATGGCTGCACAAGGGGAGGGAGGGAGGGAGGGAGGGAGGGATGTAGAGGGCTGCACAAGGGGAGGGAGGGAGGGAGGGAGAGATAGTGAGGGAGGGAGGGGGAGAGAGAGAGAGATGGCCAGCCCTGTTGTCTCAGAGAGCAGCACCTCTCACAGTAGGGGCTCTTTGATTAGAAAGGGAAGCATAGTTCATCCTGTCAACCTGTAGTGGAAGAGCCTGAGTGTTTGTTTCTGACAGGCCCCCAGCAGCCTCACTAACAGCAGGCTTTAGCAACCTCTGCTCCTCTGGCATGTAGGGCACACGCACATTGGCTAAATTTGGCTCGATGATTTATACTGTTACAAACGAGAAACACTGTGTTTAGAAACGGCAGCTTGTATAGTGTATGTTAGAGTGTGTTTCACTACACATCCATGCACGTGCATACACACACACAAGACACACACACACACGACACACACACACACACACACACAAGACACTAGCTCTTTCTCTCCTTTTCACTTTATCTCTCTCTCCCTCTCTCTCTCTCTCACATACAAACACCTACCCACAGATCCATTTCTCTCATATTGTTATCACTATTGAGTTATTGTGACTCAGTAGGTCTGTAATAGCCATTAGAGCAGCAGGTTAGAACATTCAGTATAACAAGGCTATGGGCTCTGATAGGTCAACCTATTGTCTGATGTTGTGTTTGTGTGTCTTGTGGTTTTTGGCTTATTTCCCATTCTCTCTGTTTTTCTCAATATTGGCTTATTTATTTATTTTTAACGTAAAATGCATGCTCTATGTCCTGTTATGATGCATTAGATTTAAAGGCAACACTTCCATTTAAATATCCTATTTAGCTAGTCAAACTCAATAGAATGCAATAGCAGGCAGCATCAACAAGTGGATGATAGACCATATCTTACATACTATACATACAGACTAGAATATATATATGATATATTTATATGATATATGATATATTTAGCTGTATTATTATTTTGAATACTGTAACTTCTTTCATTTCTTTCTTGCCTCTCTTTCTTTCTCTTTCCCTCTCCTTCCCTCCCTCCCTCCCCTCTCTCTCTCTCTCTCTCTCTCTCTCTCTCTCGCGCGCTCCCTTTCCTTCCCTCCCCTCTCTCTCTGTATCCCTCTCCTTCCCTCCCCTCTCTCTCTGTATCCCTCTCCTTCCCTCTCTCTCTGTATCCCTCTCCTTCCCTCCCTTCTCTCTCTGGATCCCTCTCCTTCCCTCCCCTCTCTCTCTGTATCCCTCTCCTTCCCTCCCTCCCCTCTCTCTCTCACTCCCTCTCCTTCCCTCTCTCCAGCCTATATCGAGGATGTGGCGCGCTGTGTGGACCAATCCAAGCGCCTCATTATCGTCATGACACCCAATTATGTGGTGCGGCGTGGATGGAGCATCTTCGAGCTGGAGACCCGCCTCCGGAACATGCTGGTCACCGGGGAGATCAAGGTGATTCTGATTGAGTGTGCCGAGCTGCATGGCATCATGAACTACCAGGAAGTGGAAGCGCTCAAACACACCATCAAGATGCTGACCGTCATCAAGTGGCGTGGCCCCAAGAGCAACAAGCTCAGCTCCAACTTCTGGAAACACCTGCAGTACGAGATGCCCTTCAAGCACATGGAGCCCATCATCAGCAACGAGCAGGTGCTGGACGTCAGCGAGCAGGGCCCCTTCGGCGAGCTCCAGACCGTCTCCGCCATCTCCATGGCAGCAGCCACCTCCACCGCCATGGCCACGGCGCACCCGGACTTGCGGAGCACCTTCCACAACTCCACTCTCAACTACCACACCCAGATGAGGCAGCAGAAACATTACTACCGCAGCTACGAGTACGACATGCCCCCCGGCGGCACACTGCCTCCCCTCTCCACCCTGGGTAACCAGCACACCTACTGCAACATCCCTATGACTCTGATCAACGGACAGAGGCCCCACGGCCAGGCCAGGACACCCAGAGAACAGAGCATCGAGGAGGCACACGCCAATAACGTCATGCTACCGCTGCTGCCACGCGAGACCAGTATATCCAGTGTCATCTGGTGACAGCACCAGGCTGGCGTAGGGACAGATGGGACATATGTAGAAGGAGATTTAGCTGGCAGAGTGTGTGGTGGTGGTGCGACAGAGACCCTTAGAGCACTAGAGAACGCTGCTGTGGAATTTGCACCAGGATTCAAAGGGGGAAATCAACAACACAGGACAAGTCATTCTGTCAGACTAAGACGACGTTTGTTCGACAAGGACTAAGGAGGATTTGGCGTGAAAAGGAGAACCCGTTTGGTTTGAGATGCCTGTACACACACACAGACACACACAGACACCAACGCCGATGTTCATTTACCCAGAAACTCAAGGAATACAGGGTCTTGTACATATATTTTATATTTCTTAATAGCGTCAGTATTTTTCTGTTATTTTCTTTTACCTTTCATTCACCAGTTTTTATCATCAAATTTCTACGTCTGTTTTGATTTATGGTTTCAATTTTTTTGTATTTGGGTATGAAAGTGAAACGATGGTCTGTGAGGTCTATTGGCTGAACTGTTGTGATTTTGATCTTGACTTGTAGTGGAACAAGTGTAGTTTGAACGCTCTTTGTTTTTTAACAGTTATGGCAAGAAAATGTCATTTTTTGTTGTCCTGGTTACATAGATGGAATCTTCTTTTATTGGGACTCTTAAACAAAACTAGAATATGCAACAGATGAAGAGGCCTGGGAGTATGCAAGATATGAATAAATGAACCGACCAATCAGGACACTACAGAGACTGGTGCTAGACTTGGTGTGCAAGTGTTGCAGCTCTCACAAGCATAGTGACATTTTCTTTTCAAAAGACAGCCTTTCTGTTCAGCTTAACAGAGAAATATATCACCCTAAAAACAACTATGTGTATTATTTTATGAGAAAGTATATTTTTGTAACAAAAATATTTGCTTGGAAGTACATACTTATTCACATTCTCATCCCACTAATGACAGAAATAGAGTAACGTGCATTCTGTTTTCTACATTATTTTGCTAAGCAGTTCCCTAATTGCATAGCAGACAAAGTGGATTTTTGAGTCCTTCAATAAATATCTTATCTTACTGTAAAGATGAAGAAATACAAAAGCATTTGAGATGTTTTCATCAAGTCCTAATATCATTGTTGGGTGGGGGGCAATGTATATTTGTGTTTCAAAGACTTTTCCATAACAGAGTAGTGTGCATAGTAACTAGATGTATTCAACCTGATATATGTCAATGTATTTAAAGAAAAAACACTGTTCACACTCGAAAACGTTCATCAAAGCAGATTCGTGATAAGTATCTTCATTTCCCCACCGCACATGAATACCAGATAACCTCGATGTAGTGCCTCCCTGATTTCTATGGAGAAGGACAGCAGCCATTTGAAAAGACGACACACTGAACACAGTTGACTTCCAAGATATGTTCAGAGTGTTGTTGTCATATGTTCCTATAAGAAGAAATCTTTAGCATACCATGTGACAGTCTGTCAAACAGACCAAAATACAAGAACAAATCATGGCGTTAGACCCAAGAGAAATTTATCTCCACACATGATGTTCAAATTCAACTTAAACCCCTTGAAATATCCAATGGTCCGTAGCGGTATGAGGAAATTCAAGATTATCCTTATTATTCTTCAAGCAAGTGAGACCAAAGCTAAAATTGTGCTTGTGAAGAAAAAATATCTGAAATCCACCACATGATCCACATTAGGGCTTGTTTTAGGGCTTTACAAAGTTTTCTGGTTAGTTTCAGATTGGCCAAAATATGATGTCATGAAGTCCAATAAAGCAACACTAAGAACTACTCAAAGACCCCAATGTTGTTGTTTACCAGGACTTGGTAAAGCTTGGTTGGGAGGTGCTTTAGTGGTGAGATTAGGCCTGTGTTGGGTCGGTCCTGACACAACGCATGTCCCTATAATGTTGCCATGGTTAAACTAATGTAAACAGTCTCCAAGAGAACCTCTGAAAGAAATAAAGCGACAGACTGTGCTATCATACACTCCACAATCAAGTCATACATAGTTCTGTAAGTCGCTTTGGATAAAAGCGTCTGCTAAATGGCATATTATATATTATTATTCTTGTGAACCCTATGATGTACGAAACGATCATTTACGGGATCCGACACAGTTATTCGATATACTGTAATATCTGGTATCGTATCATTGTTTTATTGATACTTTATAATGTTAGCAGCTTCTAAACAGAAACAGTGAGGTAGTGTTTTCAATCCCTTGTAGTGCCAAACATTATGCAAAGTGAATTAACCTATACACAATGAGTAAACACTGTAAGAGATTTCTTTGTCCCCCTCGGTCTGCAAAAATGATTGGTTTTTCAATTTCCCTTTGGTTTAACTTTTCAGTGTTGGTCTTTTTCTTCAATGTACTGTACTCAGTTGGCTGCTTGGTATATCACTGAGAAGAACGTCAATTTCCAACTGTCATAACTGCCTGACCTAACAGAAAACAAACAGTAACGTTTGATCCATTCGAGAGAGCGCTCCTTTAAGGTGTGGATTTCTTGTATTCTATGACATTGTGTATATAAATCAAAAATGGTAATAAGATGAAGACAATCTAGCCACATTCATAAAAAACGATGTTTGCATTTTCAGAGTGAGTGGCAAACTTGTTTTATGAACCTTTCTGGTAATGATAATAATGATATTAATGATGATCATAATTAATAATATATAGCACAGAATTATTCCAGGCACTTTCACAACTCTGAGACAAGATTACGGTTCTATTGTCTCTCCAGTTTCTGATTCATTTCGTTTTTTATTATGTACCTGCAATGTTAATTAAAGAGATACTATTATTATTAATAATAAAAACACATTTAATAATTGTTCTTTAGACCTCTCTACTTGCATCTTGACATCAACAGTCTTGTTATGATGGGACACCAAGTCAAATGCTGATTGCAATCGCTGATTTTCATTTAAAGGAACTGCCCGGTGAAAATCTAACTTTTATAAGTTCATATTCTGTTAACACATATCCAAATAATGTTGCTGACTCGGATACTTGTATTTGTGGCCAAAGCATACATTGGAGGAGAAAAAAAACACTTCCAAAACCCCATCTCAAACTTGTATCTCAAACAGACCGTTTAATAAATGCTTGCTATTTCCTCATAGAACATGATGTCATCTCCCTGAGGAGGATGAGCTGGCCAATCAGCGGTCTAGAGGAGGATGAGCTGGCCAATCAGCGGTCTACTTGCATTAATAATTTTAATGACCGGTATACACCCACACCATTCTACCATTCTGTTGTTGGGGTACGCCCACACCATTCCAACACAAAAAAGCTGCTTTTTAACATATTAAATTAAAACATTTTGGAAGGAAAACTATTTAATTATAGGTCATATTTCATAGAAATTTAGAAACACTGGGCAGTTACTTATTCACTAATGATGTAGTTATGATGTAGTTCCTCTCCCATTACATTTAGCTTCTGCTAAATTCCTACTCCACTCTTTGGTGTTGAGGTAACTGGGGAAACTGTATGTTGCAGGAAAACACTGTAATCTTGAGCCCCGGATAGATCCAACCATCACTGTAATGTTGCCCCCCCGGCACTGGCTGTGACGGCAGAATTCAGGCCGCTATACTGGACCACAGCAGCAGCAGCTAAGCTTGTGATCATGTCTGTACATCACACACACACACACACATACACACACACACAAGTACACACACACACACACACAGAAGACTGAAAAGATTTAGCATGGGTCACCAAATCCTCAAAACATTATACAGCTGCACCATCGAGAGCATCCTGACTGGTTGCATCACCGCCTGGTATGGCAACTGCTCGGCATCCGACCGTAAGGCGCTACAGAGGGTAGTGCGTACGGCCCAATACATCACTGGGGCCAAGCTTCCTGCCATCCAGGACCTATATAGTAGGCGGTGTCAGAGGAAGGCCCAAAAAATTGTCAAAGACTCCAGTCACCTAAGTCATAGACTGTTCTCTCTGCTACCGCACGGCAAGCGGTACCGGAGCGCCAAGTCTAGGTTCAAAAGGTTCCTTAACAGCTTCTACCCCCAAGCTATAAGACTGCTGAACAATTAATCAAATGGCCACCTTCAGGCTCTGCTCAATCCCTACACCCCAACCCGTGTACTCTGTTCTGCCAACACTGGTCTCTTGGCCCTCCTACCCCTACTCATCCCAGTCCAAGCTCTTCTCTGTCCTGGCACCCCAATGGTGAAACCAGATTCCCCCTGAAGCTAGGACAGCAGAGTCCCTGCCCATCTTCCGAAAACACTACCTCTTCAAAGAGTATCTTAAATAAAATTAGATAATAAGATTAATAATAGATTCTACTAGCGTCTGGAACTCTATTGGAGGGATGCAACACCATGCTTCCACGAGAAATTCCATCACTTGGTGTTTTGTTGATGGTGGTGGAAAACGCTGTCTCAGGCGCCACTCCAGAATCTCCTATAAGTGTTCAATTGGGTTGAGATCTGGTGACTGAGACGGCCATGGCATATGGTTTACATAATTTTCATGCTCATCAAATCATTCAGTGACCACTCATGTCCTGTACTGTATATCACACACACACACACATACGCACACACACACATACACACATGCACACACATACACACACACACATGCACACACATGCACACACGCACACATACACATGCACACACAAACACACACATACACACACACACACATAAATACTGTAATCATGGATGTGTCAGAGTTCAGACAATGGGGGGGGCTACTGCACTCACTTAAATGGCACCTTTCTGCAACGAAACATTCCAACCAAGGGAATGCATAGTCGGTTCCTGTGTTTTTTTCACATTGTGCCTGTTGCCACAGCAACCATGCCCTCACAAGTAAATGTTTGAATATTGGTGGTGGTGGTGGAGGGTTTGGGTTGGGGGGCTTCGAGAGAGGGTGGAGGGATGGAGGGGGTTAAACTGGCAAGGTGGAGGTGCTGCTATTGTGGAGGAGTAACCCCCATAAACACCAGCTCACCAACAGCCTGTGTTTGCGTTGTGATCTGGCTGCATGGGTAATTGGCTGGCTCCAGAGAATACCGACCAAACAAGGAGCAGCAATCCTCCATATTGGAGCCTAATTAAGCTAATTAAATCAGGTCTTTGCACCGTACGGAGGGAGGGAGGAAGGCGTGCTCCATCATTTACACCGAGATCTATTGATAAACGTTGAGCTGTACAGTACGTGATGTTTATCCTGTATTGTTTGTTCATATGACGTGCTAAATTGATAGGCTTTTAGAAATAATAGACTGACATGACACATTCTACTGGCCCTCTGTGGTGAGTCATATTTCACTACTGGTTTCCTGGAGCTATGGCAGCAATCTAATATTGATTACATGACAGTGTGTGTGGGATCTGATTGCAGGACACACAAACATATATTTCATAATTTCTGGAAGGAAATTGTACGAAAGAATGGCAAGAATCAAAGCTTTTGAAAATCTTCTTTACCGGTAAATGTTTCCAGTATGTTAGTGTGTATTCCATTTATGATGTGCTGTATATATTTTGTGTAGTGTATGTGAGTCATGGTTTGTGTGAGTGTGTACGTGTGTGTACATATTTGTTGCACTGAGAGGAGGGGCCAGTTGTTTATGACTACCGTGTGAACTGCTGACGCTGGCCGGTTCCCTCCTGGGTGAGCAGAGCAGAGCAGAGCGGTACAGGAGCCATAACTCAGTGGACTGCTATTAAACCTGAAGACGACAATCAATACGACTCCTCATTCTGCCCAGCGACTCTCTCAATCAGCCAGGGACCCGTCGGTCCGTCGGAGAATCAGGCTAAATCAGGTGAGTCACAGCGTTGCTGCAAAACATCCCAAGAACGCTCCACTTGTAAGACCTCACCTCACCGGGCCTTGCGGTGAAACCAGCCAAACATCCTTGAAGAAATCAGACCTGGCCGTGCATGTGCGTCTATCTGTGTGGCTTCCCAGAGAGGGGACGCCAGATGTTTTCATTTAGAATGAAGTGTCTCCGTGTGGTTCTTTAGCTTCTGTGGTTTTTCCCTCCAAATAAAATCCTCTTCACTTCATTATGATGTCACGGCATAACGAGCTCCCCATTCAAACGCACATGTGCTGCTGCTGCTGGGAAGCTCCAGCCATATAGCAATGCTACTTGTAGGACGTTATTCACTCTGGCAGTTTGGTTTTGGTATTTTATTAGGATCCCCATTAGCTGTTGCGAAAGCAACAGAACATTAATAGACATGAACAGATCAAGGACAGAACTACATACATTTTAAAACGGCACACATAGCCTACATATCAATACATACAAATAGGGGAGAGGCGTTGTGCCGTGAGGTGTTGCAAGTTAGCGTTTTTCGTCATGAATCTTGTTCTGGAAGTAGTTGTACAGAGTGGTCAATAGCTGGCACAGCCACAAAGTCATAAAATCTGATTTTAAACCTAATCTTAAACCTAACCTTAACCACACTGCTAACCCTAATGCCTAACCCTAACCTTAAATTAGACCAAAAAGCACAGGTTTGACTTTGCAGCAGGCTTATCTAAGGCGAAGTCGCTCAGTTCTGTCTCCAGGACAAGACTCATGACAATAAACGTCAACCTGCCACTTTTTCACCAAATGTAGCCCTTTCCTGCAGTCAAATGACCTAGTGGCCCCATGGGTTGAATGTTATTAATATGTATAAAAAAGAATTGGGGGGGGGGCAACAATTCGGTGTTTCTATGTCAAACTGTTTTGTTATATTTCAGTCTTCTGTGACGGTTATAAAGTGTAGTATTGGGATGCAAACTCATAATGTTTTACATTTCAACTCCATATCTGACATGGTACAGGTGTCTTCTTTTTGTAAGCCCATAACCATGTTTGTGAGGTGTATACTTTTGTTTCAAAGTAGATTTGTTTAAAACTACCAAGAAACACTCTGTGTGACCCTGATTTAGCCCGCTGCAGTAAAAGGTTAAACAGTGTTTCATATAGAAATACACTATATATACAAAAGTATGTGGACACCCCTTCAAATTAGTGGATTCAGCTATTTCAGCCACACCTGTTGCTGAGAGGTGTATAAAATCGAGCACACAGCCATGCAATCTCCATAGCGAAAAACATTGGCAGTAGAATGGCCTTACTGAAGGGCTCAGTGACTCAACGTGGCGTCTTCATAGGATGCCACCATTCCAACAAGTCAGTTCGTCAAATTTCTACCCTGCTAGAGATGCTGTTCAACTGTAAGTGCTGTTATTGTGAAGTGGAAACGTCTAGGAGCAACAACCACTTAACCGCAAAGTGGTAGGTCACACAAGTTCACAGAACGGGACCGGCAAGTGCCGAAGCGCATAGCGCTAAAAAATGGTCTGCCCTCGGTTGCAACACTCACTACAGAGTTCCAAACTGCCTCTGGAAGCAACGTCAGCATAAGAACTGTTCGCCGAGCAGCCGCACACAAGCCTAAAATCACCATGCACAATGCCAAGCGTCGGCTGGAGTGGTGTAAAGCTCGCCGCCATTGGACTCTGGAGCAGTGGAAACGCGTTCTTTGGAGTGATGAATCTAGGGCTGTTTTTCATGGTTCGGGCTAGGCCCCTTAGTTCCAGTGAAGGGAAATCTTAACACTACAGCATACAATGACATTCTAGACAATTCTATGCTTCCAACTTTGTGGCAACAGTTTGGGGAAGGCCCTTTCCTGTTTCAGCATGACAATGCCCCTGTGCACAAAGCGAGGTCCATACAGAAATGGTTTATCGAGATCGGTGTTGAAGAACTTGACTGGCCTGCACAGAGCCCTGACCTCAAACCCATCGAACACCTTTCGGATTAATTGGAACACCGACTGCGAGCCAGGCCTAATCGCCCAACATCAGTGCCCGACCTCACTAAGGCTCTTGTGGCTGAATGGAAGCAAGTCCCCGCAACAATGTTCCAACATCTAGTGGAAAACCTTCCCAGAAGAGTGGAGGCTGTTATAGCAGCAAAGGTGGGACCAACTCCACATTAATGCCCATGATTTTGGAATGAGATGTTCGATGAGCAGGTGTCCACATACTTTTGGTCATGTTTCACATTGCAATACATGTTCATATAAAGTAAATGTCTTTCACATTGCAACAACGCTCACATTACTTTTGATATGATTCTCTTCTCTTTTGTTACTATACATTTTACTATTACTTAATCCGACTGCTCTTAATTGATGATCACTTAAACGTTTGGTAAACCTATAGATTTAACATGTCAACTGGTTTGTCTACTACAGCTTCTGAGAACTACATAAAGAAAATGTATGTCTGTAAAGTAGAAACACAAAAAGTATGATACTGTATATACTCGAATGTACTACTATGATGATGACTATTATGATTTCAAATATGATATTGACAAGATCAGAGATGTACAGTATGTATCAAATCAAAGTGTATTGGTCATGTACACAGATTAGCAGATGTTACAGCAGGTGCAGTGAAGGGATTGTGTTTCTATCTCCTACAGTAATACAACATCAATACAATACAGGACCAATACGCAAATAATCTAGAAAGTAAAAAACAAGAAAGAAATCCATCCCCTATACAGTAAACATGTATCCAAAATAAAGTTGCTTGGGGGGGGGGGGGGGGGGGTCTCTTATGAACTGAGCTATGTACAAGACCACTACAATACATGCATACAATACAATACTGTACAATACAATACACGATTACAATACAGGTGGAAGATGTACGATTGCCATCCCCATGAGCGTACCACCCTCCTTGAGGCATGTAATGATTTCAACCCAGACCGACAGTACCAGTCAAAAGTTTGGACACACCTACTCATTCAAAGGTTTTTCTTTATTTTTACTGTTTTCTACATTGTAGAATAATAGTGAAGACATCAACACTATGAAATAACACATATGGAATCATGTGGTAAGAACCTTCAAAATGAGATTCTTCAAAGTAGCCACCCTTTGCCTTGATGACAGCTTTGCACACACTTGGCATTCTCTCAACCAGCTTCATGAGGTAGTCACCTGGAATGCATTTCAATTAACAGGTGTGCCTTGTTAAAAGTTAATTTGTGAAATGTATTTCCTTCTTAATGCGTTTGAGCCAATCTGTTGTGTTGTGACAAGGTGAGGGGGTATACAGAAGATGACGTCCAAGTCCATATTATGGCAAGAACAGCTCAAATAAGCAAAGAGAAACGACAGTCCATCATTACTTTAAGACATGAAGGTCAGTCAATACAGAAAATGTCAAGAACTTTTAAAGTTTCTTCAAGTGCAGTGGCAAAACCATCAAGCGCTATGATGAAACTGGCTCTCATGAGGACTGCCACAGGAATGGAAGACCCAGAGTTACCTCTGCTGCAGAGGATAAGTTCATTAGAGTTAACTGCACCTCAGATTGAAGCCCAAATAAATGCTTCACATAGTTCAAGTAACAGACACATCTCAACATCAATTGTTCAGAGGAGACTGCCTGAATCAGGCCTTCATGGTCGAATTGCTGCAAAGAAACCACTACTAAAGGACACCAATAAGAAGAAGACTTGCTTTGGCCAAGAAACACAAGCAATGGACATTAGACAGGTGGAAATCTGTCCTTTGGTCTGATGAGTCCAAATTTGAGATTTCTGGTTCCGACCGCCGTGTCTTTGTGAGACGCATAGTAGGTGAACGGATGATCTCCGCATGTGTGGTTCCCACCATGAAACATGGAGGAGGGGGTGTGATGGTGTGGGAGTGCTTTGCTGGTGACACTGTCTGTGATTTATTTAGAATTCAAGGCACACTTAACCAGCATGGCTACCACAGCATTCAGCAGCAATACGCCATCCCATCTGGTTTGCGGTTAGTGGGAATATCATTTGTTTTTCAACAGGACAATGACCCAAAACACATCACCTGGCTGTGTAAGGGCTATTTGACCCAGAAGGAGAGTGATGGAGTCTGCATCCGATAACCTGGCCTCCACAATCACCTGACCTCAACCCAATTTATGGTTTGGGATGAGTTGAACGGCAGAGTGAAGGAAAAGCAGCCAACAAGTGCTCAGCATTAGTGGGAACTCCTTCAAGACTGTTGGAAAAGCATTCCTCATGAAGCTGGTTGAGAGAATGCCAAGAGTGTGCAAAGCTATCATCAAGGCAAAGGGTGGCTACTTTGAAGAATCTCAAATCTCAAATATATTTTGATTTGTTTAACACTTTATTGGTTACTACATGATTCCATATGTGTTATTTCATAGTTTTGATGTCTTCACTATTATTCTACAATGTAGAAAATAGTAAAAAATAAAGAAAAACCCTTGAATGAGTAGGTGTGTCCAAACGTTTGACTGGTACTGTAGGTCAGGCTTGGATTCGCCATGCAAAAAGGGTTTTCCCCAGGTGCATGAACACTGAGGATATTTACTGTGATTTTGATGAGAACCTATGGCCAAATGCTCCAGACAGTCTTGATGCTAACTAGTGCTGCTAAACATGTGTCTTTCCTTTCTTTCATTTAGTTACATTGTATAAGATGCATTCAATGATCACACCTTTGATCAGATATGGGATAGAAATGACTGAAACGATGTCCAGTCCATTTTAATGGGTAGTGCAAGTGTATTGCCTAATGTGAAAACAGTCATGTACTGTCATTTACAGTACTGTAGCATACTATATTCAAAGGGCAATTTTGAAATATCTATCTTACATATTTTCTCTTATTGGATTAACTGGTTGTTAAAATAACTACATTGAGAAGATATTATGTTGTATTTTTGTGAATAAACCAATATACTCATTAAAATATAACAGTAAACTTATATTTTGGATCAGTGATTGTGTGGTGAAAGATGTCAACAAACAAAATGAATGCACAATTGAAGGTTTTGAATGTAAGACTGGCTGTGTTACAAGTGTTACCAGTTTGGAGTTTTGTACTGAGTTTAGAAAATTCCCCACATTTGTGAAAAGGGTACCAAAGCGATAAAAAAACTGTAGCTATTCATTGCTCTCTCTCTCTCTCTGTGTGTGTGTGCGTGTGCGTGTGTGCGTGCGTGTGTGTGTGTTGATTCAAAATGGCAGGTGTACTGTAGCTAGAGAAATAAGAGCCAGATCAGGAACGTAGTCATTCATTGTGAAACACTGTCATCTGTTGGTCATGGCTTGAATTGTAGCCTACATGATGTTTATAGTCACACTAGTCTGTTTCACCAGTCAGCCCAAAGACCACAACTCTTCTCTGCATAAACAAACACCTGGATTTGGTCAAGACATAAGCAACGTGAAGAATAGACCTGTCACATATACCCTACTTGTAGATATCGCTGGGCCCCTCTCTAGCTGGCCCCTGAACAGACGAGTGTGGCCTACTACAGTGAATGAGGTCACTCTGATCTATAGTTTTTGGGGGCCAATTTAAATCCAGATGGATTACCACTGTCTGCACCACTGTCACCGTGGAGGCTGCTGAGGGGAGAACGGCTCATAATAATGGCTGGAATGGAGTCAGTGGAATGGTATCAACCACATGGAAACCACGTGTTTGATATGTCTGATGCCATTCCATTGACTCCATTTCAGCCGTTATTATGAGTTGTCCTCCCCTCAGCAGCCTCCACTGGACTGTCACCAAGACAACGTTTCTAGTTGTAAACAAATTCCTTTTTATAAATCCCAAGCTTTAGTAATTTGAGCACACTGAAAGCTTGAGCATGGGTTGTGAGTGTGGGTTACCAAGGCAAAATGGCTGCTGCTGTGAGAGTGAATAAAAATGTATATATTTTATAAAGTAGCTGCTGCCCTCCCTGGCTATGAACTCATTACACCGATGGCCTCCATCGGTCTGAAAGACAGCTCTCCCCATCTCTCTCCCTTGTCCCCCTCAGATGATGACATCACACAGCGTCCCCCCCTTGGTGACAGCAGCAGCAGCAGCAGCTTACAGTCAGCCACACACACACACACACACACACACACACACACACCACACACACAAAGACACACTGCAGCGGCACACAGAGTGCTGTGACAGCTGTGTTTTTACAAGCCTGCAGAGTAATAATTAACTCGTTATCATCTTTGGCAATTAAGAGCTTAATTGGAAAGAAAGCAGAGAGGTTGTGGAGGGAGGGAGAGAGGGAGGGAGGGAGAGAGGGAGAGGGAGGGAGGGAGAGAGGGAGAGGGAGAGGGAGAGAGAGAGGGAGAGGGAGGGAGGGAGGGAGGGAGAGAGGGAGAGGGAGGGAGGGAGAGAGGGAGAGGGAGGGAGGGAGAGAGGGAGAGGGAGAGGGAGAGAGAGAGGGAGAGGGAGGGAGGGAGGGAGGGAGAGAGGGAGAGGGAGGGAGGCAGTGAGGTACAGTTGGTACAGAAACAACCCTGGGAAATAAACCAAGGGGCGTCTCATGCCACTCATCCTCTGTGGAGATGACCGATGAAATGGTTTGTTCGACTTCCTCTCAACGTGACACACACACACACACGTCCCCCTTCATTAGCATAAATCCTACTCCGGTACCTTCTCCCTCTCCACCTCCTCAGCCCGACTTAATTCCCAAGGAGAGACGTCTCAATACACCTGGGGCCAGAGGAAGGGAAGGGAAAACAGTTGGGCACCAGCTTGACGACATAAATTAAATAAAGCGTAAAGCAGCGGAATCCTTGCTGAATAGAGGTGTGTGTATTTAACTGTCAGAACAAAGTGGCAGCAGACCTCTGTCAGGGTGAATGAGTATATTAGTCACTGTGCCTGTTTATAATTGACACCCTGAGATTATCCTGTTTCATGCAACTTTCAGAGGGAGAGGGGTATAAAGGAGGTAGGGAGAGGAGTATAAAGGAGGGAGGGAGAGGGGGAAGGAGCTGCCCGGTGCGGTGGGGAGCCCCTTCCAAAGGGGGAGGAAATAGGAAAGAAAGAGCTTAAAACTAATTTTAAAAAACATCTCAGCGGAATATACATGATCAGGCAACAATGCAATTATTGTATCAATGAACCAGTGGGTTAAGCCCGTAGCACCTCCTTATAAGAAACACAATGTAAGGAAATGTGCCACTCCTACACAGGTAATACACAGGTTGGCCTCTATTAAATAACAGCAATTATGCCACTCCTACAATTGGCTGAATTATTGCCTGAATTATCTCTGTGCTATTCCAAAAGAAGCAATAAACAGCATGGTTTTTATATCTATCTACTCTCATATAGATCATCCAGTGAGGAAATCAATTAGCTGAGCAGATGCTGCGTTTAGGGTTGAAATGTTGCTAATGTATTATTCATTATCAACTCCTACAGGTGGAGGTTTATTGGACGAATCCTTCTCTTATTCATAAAACAGAATCAAAGCCATTTGAGTTTTTCTTCCCAACAGTAGCATAGTATCTCTGCTCTTACTCTTTCCCAGTGTAGTTTACAGTTGCCAGCTAGCATTAACACAGTGATGCTGTTTCACCGGGCGTCACACAGAAAAGGACCCACAAACCACCTCTGACACCAACTGACGAGGCACAGCAAGGGGAAAATGTGATCTCTTCTTCTCATTATGTTCTCTATGACAAGACACAGCGATGGGGAGACAGGGGTATTATACTGTAACTAGGGCAGAGCTGATACCACGGTTTAGGTTGACAAGAGAAGAGGAGATGAGAAGTCTATGGGGGAACTGAACTCTAGGGAGCAGATTAATTAGAGAAGGCATGCAGAGAGAAGCCGTGCACTGCAGAGACAGAGAGAGCAGGTCTGTGATGCCCTGGAAGAGGCCTGCTGCACTGACAGCTCTGCCTGGCTCCTGCCTGGCTCCTTGGGATCAGTCCGTCATGATCTCTTGCCTCATTTGAAATGGGATGGGATCACTTAGGGATTCCATGTGTCAAACACTGACTTAAACTACAGAGCTAGGAAGATTGAGAAAGTGAGATATGGATCTCTTTGGGGGACTGAGATGTCAAAGTGTGGTTTGATGTGAGTATTGCACCGTAGGTTGTTCTGAGGCATGCAGAGCTCTGCTGGATGGATTCAGAGCTGGGTTATTCTGAGATATGCAGAGCTCTGATGGATGGATTCAGAGCTGGGTTATTCTGAGATATGCAGAGCTCTGCTGGATGGATTCAGAGCTGGGTTTCAGAGCTGGGTAGTTCTGAGGCATGCAGTGCTCTGCTGGATGGATTCAGAGCTGGGTTCAGAGCTGGGTTCAGAGCTGGGTTCAGAGCTGGGTTCAGAGCTGGGTGGTTCTGAGGCATGCAGTGCTCTGCTGGATGGATTCAGAGCTGGGTTCAGAGCTGGGTGGTTCTGAGGCATGCAGTGCTCTGCTGGATGGATTCAGAGCTGGGTTTCAGAGCTGGGTGGTTCTGAGGCATGCAGTGCTCTGCTGGATGGATTCAGAGCTGGGTTCAGAGCTGGGTTCAGAGCTGGGTTCAGAGCTGGGTTCAGAGCTGGGAGGTCAGATGGGTGGTGCAGAAATAAGGCTACTCCCGGATTCATTTCTCAGAGTGTCTTTTCAAGATTGAAAATAATTAATTTTGATAACGCTTTACATTGAATAGCTCTTATGTGTAACAGTAGATATTGTAGTGACAGCATGCTTGCTTTGTATTAACATGGTAATAGAATTAACCTTAACCCTAGCTTCATGTCCACATCCCAGTTCAACCCTAACCCTAACCTCAACCACAACCCTAACCCTAACCTTAACCAGTGGAGTACTGCAGTTTCGTTGGGCCCCACTGCATTTTGGGGATTTTGGGGTGGGTGGGGGAGTTAACTTCCTAAAATTCTAAAAAAAAATCCATGGTGCAAAGAGAAACATTTGCGGTTTTATAATGCTATTCTACACATTTTGCAATGAAGCTGAGAGAATTTTGCATTTTTAAAGATAATTTCCTGCAATTCTACACATTTTGCCATGAGGCTGAGAGAAAATGTGGCATTTTACAACTAAATTTCATTTTTTTTATGCCGTGGCTTATGACGTGTTCATATGCTATCTGGGGAGGGGGTGTGTGGTACGCGGGGCTGCGGGGGGGTGTGGTATGTCGGCCAGTGACCTTAACCCTAGCTTCATGTCCACATCCCGGTTCAACCCTAACCCTCAACCCTAACTCTATCTCAGGGATAGGAAACTGGCCCCCCTTTTGAAGGCCCTCGGATCAATATTATTATATGTTTTTAGGAGCTCAGTCGGGGTTTCAACTTACTGTTGAGAGTTAGAATAGTAGAATACACAAGGTGCAATTTTGAAATTCGGTTGTACATTAGCAGTTTCTCTCTTATTATGTCAGTCACTGATCGTCAGTCAATTAGCCCATGTCAGGTAACATTTTTTAGATTGCTAAATTAGTTTAGCGGTCAGCTATCTACAGTGAGGGAAAAAAGTATTTGATCCCCTGCTGATTTTGTACGTTTGCCCACTGACAAAGAAATGATCAGTCTATAATTTTAATGGTAGGTTTATTTGAAAAGTGAGAGACAGAATAACAACAAAATAATCCAGAAAAACGCATGTCAAAAATTTTATAAATTGATTTGCATTTTAATGAGGGAAATAAGTATTTGACCCCCTCTCAATCAGAAAGATTTCTGGCTCCCATGTGTCTTTTATACAGGTAACGAGCTGAGATTATGAGCACACTCTTAAAGGGAGTGCTCCTAATCTCAGCTTGTTACCTGTATAAAAGACACCTGTCCACAGAAGCAATCAATCAATCAGATTCCAAACTCTCCACCATGGCCAAGACCAAAGAGATCTCCAGGATGTCAGGGACAAGATTGTAGACCTACACAAGGCTGGAATGGGCTACAAGACCATCGCCAAGCAGCTTGGTGAGAAGGTGACAACAGTTGGTGCGATTATTCGCAAATGGAAGAAACACAAAATAACTGTCAATCTCCCTCGGGCTGGGGCTCCAAGCAAGATCTCAACTCGTGGAGTTGCAATGATCATGAGAACGGTGAGGAATCAGCCCAGAACTACACGGGAGGATCTTGTCAATGATCTCAAGGCAGCTGGGACCATAGTCACCAAGAAAACAATTGGTAACACACTACGCCGTGAAGGCCTGAAATCCTGCAGCACCAGCAAGGTACCCCTGCTCAAGAAAGCACATATACAGGCCCGTCTGAAGTTTGCCAATGAACATCTGAATGATTCAGAGGAGAACTGGGTCAAAGTTTTTTTGTCAGATGAGACCAAAATCGAGCTCTTTGGCATCAACTCAACTCGCCGTGTTTGGAGGAGGAGGAATGCTGCCTATGACCCCAAGAACACCATCCCCACCGTCAAACATGGAGGTTTGGGGGTGTTTTTCTGCTAAGGGGACAGGACAACTTCACCGCATCAAAGGGACAATGGATGGGGCCATGTACCGTCAAATCTTGGGTGAGAACCTCCTTCCCTCAGCCAGTGCATTGAAAATGGGTCGTGGATGGGTATTCCAGCATGACAATGACCCAAAACACACGGCCAAGGCAACAAAGGAGTGGCTCAAGAAGAAGCACATTAAGGTCCTGGAGTGGCCTAGCCAGTCTCCAGACCTTAATCCCATAGAAAATCTGTGGAGGGAGCTAAAGGTTCGAGTTGCCAAACGTCAGCCTCGAAACCTTAATGACTTGGAGGCGATCTGCAAAGAGGAGTGGGACAAAATCCCTCCTGAGATGTGTGCAAACCTGGTGGCCAACTACAAGAAACGTCTGACCTCTGTGATTGCGAACAAGGGTTTTGCCACCAAGTACTAAGTCATGTTTTGCAGAGGGGTCAAATACTTATTTCCCTCATTAAAATGCAAATCAATGTATAACATTTTTGATGTATGTTTTTCTGGACTGATCATGTCTTTGTCAGTGGGCAAACGTACAAAATCAGCAGGGGATCAAATACTTTTTTCCCTCACTGTAAACTTGTTATCATGGTCGAATTACTGTCCAGGGGGCCCCATTGATTTTGTTAGTCAGTCTCACTCAGATATCATATTAAAAACTGCAAACATTTCTCTCCGCCCCATGGCAAAATATGCAGAATTGCAGTAAACTTGCTTAAAAACTGTAACATTTTCTCTACACCCCAAGGAAAAATGGATAGTATGGATGTGGGTAAGCAGTTCAGAGTTTTTGTGGCCCCCACCCCCATCAAAGTTGCCCTGCCCTCGCTTCATGTCCACATCCCAGTTCAACCATAACCCTTGCCTCAACCACAACCTTAACCCTAGCTTCATGTCCACATCACAGTTCAACCATAAACCTTGCCTCAATCACAACCCTAGCCTCAACCTCAACCCTAACCCTTAACCACAACCCTAGCCTCAATCAAAACCCTAACCCTCAACCACAACCCTAACCCTTGCCTCGACCACAACCCTAACCCTCAACCACAACCCTAACCCTAGCCTCAATTACAACCCTAACCCTAGCCTCAATCACAACCCTAACCCTAGTGTTTCCATGGGAACATCTTTACTCATAGGGGACCTCTCTGTCGTTGTTTGTGGATATGTTCCTAAATATTGCATTTCAACATCCATACACTAAGCAATTAACCTTTTCTGGACTTTTTTCATCTGTGTGTGTTATGTATTTTGCCCTGTCTATGTGTAGTGTGGCGTCTCTTCCTCCTCCTCTTCCTGCTCCTCCTCCTCCCACTCTTCCTCATCCTCCTCCTCCTCCTCAGATGAACATGGGGCACGTTGATCACATTTATCATCAGGCCTCACCACCACTGCCTGTTGCCTCCTCCCACGGCCTCCGCCCAGCGTGTCGTCACGGCAACACCTCTCAGGCCTGGCAGCCTTCCCCTCTCCTTAATGCATGACTGGTAGCCTAAACACCTCACCTCGGGTCCATGCCACTCTGGATGCCCACAGCCACCTGACATGTGCCTCCTTGTTCCATTGATGTGTGTGGCATGTGGTGTGGGTATGCTAACAGCCTGGTCTTGTCCTGACACTGGTTGGTACCAGACACGTGTTGTGACCCACCTCACCCTCACTAGATGGTACAGCAGCCCCTCCTAACGGACCGACCCAGTCCAATGACCTGTCCTGACATGAGATGCTACGTCCTTGGTGTCTGGAGGTGTGTTGAATGAATGCATGTCATTAGAAACACTGTTAGTACTACTGCTGTTTTTAACATATTCACAGTACCTCATAAAGAAGTTTATAACCTAGACAGTTCAGGAGCTGTGGGAGTGCTGAAAGCTTTGGGATTGATGTAGTTGTCAATGTCTGCAGGAATGGAAATGTATTTCTCTAGACTGTGGGCGAGCATTGCCCTCTTGAGGTGAAACACAGTAATGCATTATCACTATCAGCATTATCCAGGTAATGTTTTGCAATCAAATATGATTTAAATTATTTTGCATCTATGTCAGCATTATCCAGGTAATGTACTGCAATCAAATAAGATTGAATGTATTATGCAGCTGTTATTAGACATAACTTCAGACATAACTGTAGGCTATAATTTAAAAAAAGATGATATAGGTTGATAAACTGAAATAACCACATGCAAAGTTCAGCAAACACTTTTATTTTACAAAAATAAGATGTGTTATAGCAAAATAAATCTATATGGATAGCAACCCTATACACCTGCCTGTTGTTATTCTGTTCACCCTCCAGGCCAGTCCACAGCTCGGTCTATATTCAGTCTCTAAACAGTTTATTCAGTCTATTTTCCGTAAAACATTTCGAGTAGAAATTCATTCATGCTGACCGTGCCGATGACAGGTTTGAAGAAAAGTCCAGCAACGACGTTTGCATTGATGGACCGTAGCATGGAGAGCGCGATGAATAGTTTAGTGAACCTTGTAGCGTCTCTTCGGTGAGTGACTTTCACATATTCATTAAGGGCTTGATGCGCTTCGCTCTGCAATGCCTGAATGTAGCTTTGACACCGGAGCTCTGCAATGTCTAAGGAGAGAATAAAATGGAAGTTATAATCAGAAACAATTATGGTGAACTCAAACGAGTCAATAAGAGTCGCATAGTTAATAATAGCCCATTCATAAACTAATAATAATAATAGGCTCCTACTAATAATTCTAATAATTATAAAAACAATAACAACAATATTTATAATGATAATAATAATAATGATAATAATAATAATAATAATAATAATAATGATGATGATGATGGTAATTAATATTATAAAAACAATACCAAAACAACAATAATGATAATAATAATAATAATAATAATAATAATAATAATAATAATAATAATAATAATAATGATGATGATGATGGTAATGAATATTATAAAAACAATAACAAAAACAACTATTATAATAATAATAATAATAATAATAATAATAATAATAATAATAATAGGCTTGCTAATAATAATAAAACCAGTAAATACACCATAAAGCAATTTGTTTAACAAACCTGGATTGAAGAGAATGGCTCCCTTTAAATATGCGTATTCTTTGGTGCTGATGTCCAGTCCCCAACATTTATTCAAAAACATTTGTATTCCTTGGACATCAGTGAGAGAAACGCCTTGGCTACTGCGCCCGTGCGCGGTCTCCTGTCTTCCTTGTCCGCTGGTTAAAATCTTCTGTAACATACTGGGTTCTGGCGTCTCCATGGTCTCGAAGTCCATCATGTCCTGCGCCATGCCCAAAACGAGCAGCTGGGCCCAGCTGTTGCGCACGAGCTGTAACTGGTCCTCCGCAGGAAGTTCCCGAAAACAAAGTACATTTTTAACGAACTTCAGCGTTTTTAAAAGCACTGCCGACGCTGCTTTACAGGTTGTCTGGGGAGAACGGAGAACCACTTTCTTCTTAGATCCACACGAACAAACCTGCTGTTGAGGGACGGCCACCCTCGCGCGCCCCTGTGAATGCTGATTATATTGGTTGTCGTTTTTCAAAATGCTGTAAAGGATGCTTCTTTGTCCCCTTTCGCCGAGGCACTGGCAGCTGTCAAAGCAAGCCATCCCGTCCGTCTGTTGATAACTGGCAAATACAACCCTGGCGACGTGGAAGGTGAGGTTTTATATTTCCTTCCTCCCCATTGACAACTTGTTTAGACTTTATAAATATTCGACACCTCCCACCCAGTTCTTCACAGGCGCACCACTAGAGGGAGCCAGACAGCCAGTTGACACCAAACCAAACAAGTAGTGCAAAGTGGTCACATACAGAACAATAGACAATTGCTGGATTATGCGAAAGACACCCTGAATTAGATTTTCTAAATAATTAGGATATATAGTGCATTCGGACAGTATTCAGACCCCTTGACTTTTTCAACATTTTGTTACATTACAGCCTTATTCTAAAATTGATTAAATTGTTACTTTTTTCTTAATCAATCTACACACAATACCCCATAATGACAAAGCGAAATGTTTGCTAATTTA
Source organism: Coregonus lavaretus (assembly GCF_964263955.1). Classification (NCBI taxonomy): domain Eukaryota; kingdom Metazoa; phylum Chordata; class Actinopteri; order Salmoniformes; family Salmonidae; genus Coregonus; species Coregonus lavaretus. Next base: position 117,196 of record NW_028165314.1, read on the forward strand.
TAAAAAATTAAAAACGGAAATATTACATTTACACAAGTATTCAGACCCTTTACTTAGTACTTTGTTGAAGTAAAATGTTGAAGCACCTTTGGCAGCGATTACAGCCTCTAGTCTTCTTGGGTATGACGCTACAAGCTTGGCACACCTGTATTTGGGGAGTTTCTCCCATTCTTCTCTGCAGATCCTCTCAAGCTCTGTCAGATTGGATGAGGAGCGTCGCTGCACAGCTATTTTCAGGTCTCTCCGGAGATGTTCGATTGGGTTCAAGTCTGGGCTCTGGCTTGGCCACTCAAGGACATTCAGAGACTTGTCCCGAAGCCACTCCTGCGTTGTCTTGCTGTGTGCTTAGGGTCGTTGTCCTGTTGGAAGGTGAACCTTCGTCCCAGTCTGAGGTTCTGAGTGCTCTGGAGCAGGTTTTCATCAAGGATCTCTCTGTACTTAGCTCCGTTCATCTTTCCCTCAATCCTGACTAGTCTCCCAGTCCCTGCCCCTGAAAAACATCCCCACAGCATGATGCTGCCACCACCATGCTTCACCAGGTTTCCTCCAGATGTGACGCTTGGCATTCAGGCCTAATCTTGGTTTCATCAGAGCAGAGAATCTTGTTTCTCATTGTCTGAGAGTCCTTTAGGTGCCTTTTGGAAAACTCCAAGCAGGCTGTCATGTGCCTTTTACTGAGGAGTGGCTTCTGTCTGGCCACTCTACCATAAAAGGCCTGATTGGTGGAGTGCTGCAGAGATGGTTGTCCTTCTGGAAGGTTCTCCCATCTCCACAGAGGAACTCTGTAGCTTTGTCAGAGTGACCATCCGGTTCTTGGCCACCTCCCTGACCAAGGCCCTTCTCCCCCGATTGCTCAGGCAGCCAGCTCTAGGAAGAGTCTTGATGGTTCCAAACTTCTTCCATTTAAGAATGATGTTGTTTTTTTTACATACTGGCCCCCCGTGGGAATCGAACCCACAACCCTGGCGTTGCAAACGCCGTGCTCTACCAACTGAGCTACATCCCTGCCGGTCATTCCCTCCCCTACCCTGGGCCAATTGTGCGCCGCCCCATGGGTCTCCCAGTCGCAGCCGGCTACAACAGAGCCTGGATTCAAACCAGGATCTCTAGCGGCACAGCTAGCACTGCGATGCAGTGCCTTAGACCACTGCACCACTCAGGAGACTACTTCCCCAGATCTGTGCCTCGACACAATCCTGTCTCAGAGCTCTACAGACAATTCCTTCGACCTCATGGCTTGGTTTTTGCTCTGACATGCACTGTCAACTGTGGGACCATATATAGACAGGTGTGTGCCTTTCCAGATCATGTCCAATCAATTGAATTTACCACAGGGGACTCCAACCAAGTTGTAGAAACATCTCAAAGATGATAAATGGAAACAGGATGCACCTGAGCTCAATTTCGAGTCTCATAGCAAAGGGTCTGAATACTTACATAAGGAATCGTTTTTTATATTTAATACATTTACAAAACATTCTACATTCACCTACCGTCCCCCCCTTTAGAGGGAAGCTATTCCAAACCCACTGAAAGAGAGAAGACCAATACAAATATTTGTCCCCTTCTAGAGGAATTGTTGCCACATGTTAAATGAAATTCTGGGTAATGTGACTATATCCAAGCGGTGCTACATTTCTGTTTGTTAGTTAGGTCACTGCATCAGGTCTTACAAGCTTTCAGACCTCAATTAGCGACCTCAGGCTGCCAAAATGGAAATGCATGTGATCCGCGCCATCGAGACGCACCTTGGCCCTGACTCTGTGGCATCTTCCATATAATAACTAAACAAACTGAAGAATACCTGCGCACCAGAACTCAATACCAGGTTATTATCTCTGAAATCGGAGCTTGTCCTTCTTTCAAATATCAATTCAATTCCAGAGGCAAAGCTTTATGTGCAGCTGTGTACTTTGACATTTCATAGGAGATGTGTTTGTTGCCACTTCTGTAGGCAAGGTTCCTGTCTAGACACTGTCAATGTAAGGCCCTAATTTGGAAAATAAAGATATCTTGTTCTCTGCTCTCCTGAGGTATAGGCTGGCCCGCACAGCATGTTCAACATCTAATTTCATTTGTAGCGATAGGGAGAAAGAAGCATTGTAGAAGAATTCAAAAGTCATGCTGTGCGGGCCGGTTTTTAGAAAAGACAATTGAAATGACCAATGTCAATAATTTGAAATGACAAGTGTGTCACAACAACTGTTGTCATGACAACTGTTTGAGTGTGTGTCATTTGGTAACTCTTTCCCTCCTAAAACTGATGCCAAACTTCAGCAGTGTTGCATGTCACCAACCCACCATGACAACTGTCAACATACTTCATCCGCCTCAATGTCACCGTCATTGAATGTCTGAGCCAACAAGAGGTTGTAATCAAAAGCACAAATGAAGAACTATCAATAAAGTCCTGAAGTTCGGGGTCAGTCACATCATTAGGCTTGACAGAACCATATGTGACAGAACAACACAGACGTCTTGAAGGGAACATATTTACATTTTAGTCATTTAGCAGACGCTCTTATCCAGAGCGACTTACAGTTAGTGAGTGCATACATGTTTAATTTTTTTTCAACACTGATGTCTTCCTCTCTTTGAGGAGATTATTCGCTGGCCTGTATGGAAATTATATCAAGGCAAGCTGTTTTTCCTCTGACTCACAAGGACAAGGCTATGGTGTAGCAGCCAATGAACGCCTGTACTTTGGTGGGGTTTACAATATTGTTCACAAAAGAGAGAAACTCTCATAGTTGATTTCCTTGAAAATGAATGTTTTTGTTCCAAGACATAGATCAAGGACAGTCAAGTAAACAACCTTCACGAACCTCCTCCTCTCCTCCTCACCTCACCCCACCCCCACCCATGTCTTTTATCCTGCCCAGTGACCTCCTCACCCCACCCCCACCCATGTCTTTTATCCTGCCCAGTGACCTCCTCACACGACACCACCCATGTCTTTTATCCTGCCCAGTGATCTCCTCACACCACACCACCCATGTCTTTTATCCTGCCCAGTGACCTCCTCACCCCACCCCCACCCATGTCTTTTATCCTGCCCAGTGACTTCCTCACACCACACCACCCATGTCTTTTATCCTGCCCAGTGACCTCCTCACCCCACCCCCACCCATTACTTTTATCCTGCCCAGTTTCTGCTCAAGGACAGAATATGTTGCTAACGTGTTGCTCAATATGTTCTCCTGCTTTATGAAATGAGATTTTTTTCATATTATGCCTTTTGAACAGACCTATTCACTAGCCCAGTCCATGTTTTTATACAGTAGCCTACCACGGTCAAGTAATGGCCTCCAAGAGCCAGCTTCCTCTGCTCATTGTCTTTGAAGATTCTGCATTTCTTTCTCAAGTTTTTCGTGATGCATTCGCAAAATGAAATAGTAAATAAATTGTGAGCGTATGTTGTACAAGCCACCTGTTGCAGTCGTTTTGTGATGTACATGCATGATGACAGTTTGTGAATCATTGGACATAGGAATTGTCTAGTTGTTGGATTCTCTCCTCTGTCTAGGAGCGTCTTTGCTTTTGAACTCACAAACTGACCATGAAACTAGGCGAAGTGCAACTATACTTTTGTATATCTTTTCTACTCTGGTTTCAGAGTGAAACTCTCAGGACAACAAGGACAAGGGCACTTCCATATTATGATTTGTACTCCTTTAAGGCTAAAGTCTAAAGGCTTTCAGTGAACCAAGGACTCCATCCCAGACTAATTCCCATGCTGTTTGGAAACATTCCTGCTCCTGGACCTTGAGAATAATGCAGATATTCTGAGAAGTAACCCCAAAGACCAACACAAATCCTACATACATACATGTAGTGGTCCTCTGTAGCTCAGCTGGTAGAGCACGGCGCTTGTAATGCCAAGGTAGTGGGTTCGATCCCCGGGACCACCCATACACAAAAAAAAAATGTATGCACGCATGACTGTAAGTCGCTTTGGATAAAAGTGTCTGCTAAATGGCATATTATGTATGCTACTTGATTTAGATTGAATATGAAAACATACAGTCGACACTAGACATTTCACGCTGGTAGAAATAGTTTTGTTGGAAAAGTAAATGCTCTATTCAATCCATACCAGGTACTGGACATCCTGGTAATTACAATAATCAATTCTTCTTGTGCAGAAAAAGAGCATGTTTGAAAAAGAATGCAGTTGGGAATCATGGTAAACATGATAAACATGATAAACATGGTAAACATGGTAAACATTGCTTATATCAGTATACAGGATGCAGCACTTTCAAAGTGCAGGAAGTACATTGTTTTTGTCCTACCTTGAAACACTAGTCGCTGGTTTTTGATTAAGTAGAGCCTTAAGTGTCAGATATCCACAAAGTACCGCCCACACTGAAAGCCTGGGTATGACAGCCAGCTAGGACATCACAGGCATGGGATCAAAGTCAATACTTACTGTATGTCCTGCATTCATTCATTACCAAGGCCTTATTGCTACTGTAAGGGAGGGGGAAGTGTTCAGCCTCAGAACCGCAGGAAGTTGGGAGCGGTGAGCCACTTGTTCATGGTGAGGAATCGATGGTCCTTGAAAAGGGCTACATTTTGGAGTGGAGTTAACAAGGTTTTCTCTGTATGAAAGTTAATCACAACCCAGGTTTTCACTTCAAGGCTGTTCCTCTGGGTTTAGTATGCTGTTAAATATCCATTGTGATGCATAGTGGTTTATCTGAACTGTATCGTAATACTTGATTGGCCAGCTCATGACTAGTATGACATCAGAGTGATTGAGTCCAGCGTCGTCCTCATCAGTCTGATGTAATGATGTGAGCAAACAGAATAGCCACAACAGATTACCTCATTGTTTTAGTGTTTGTTTATGCAATCCAAAATTAGGTGGCACTATGATAGGAACCATAAGAAATAGCTGTAGGTCTACTCAACTGAACCCACTCTTCACCCAAAATGACTCCCTATGTGACCCTGGATAATTCTTTGTGAGAACATACATGAAAGTATGTTGTGAAGAACTGACTGTTACCATGGATACTGCCTCGACAACGGCGATCTGACTTGAGTAATAACGGGTGGCCTTGTCTGTTGGAGAGTTACAAATTGAATGGTGCTTTTTTTCAAGGCCTTCTATCAGTCTTTCTGTTAAAGAGGTATGATGGAGGACATTCATTTGACACTGCTTGTCTTTGTGTGTGTGTGTGTGTGTGTGTGTGTGTGTGTGTGTGTGTGTGTGTGTGTGTGTGTGTGTGTGTGTGTGTGTGTGTGTGTGTGTGTGTGTGTGTGTGTGCGTGTGCAAGCGTGTGTCCCCACTCCCCAGCTTCATATCCTTTCTCTTACAGGGGTTAAAAAAGGAGAAAGAGGATGTTAAAGGCCCAATGCAGCTGTTTTTATATCAATATCAAATTATTTCTGGGTAACAATTAAGTACCTTACTGTAATAGTTTTCCATTAAAATGGACAAAAAAACGATTTCTCAAGTAAGAATTGTCTGGGAGTGGTCTGAGTTGGGAGGGGAAAACTGAGATGTCACCAGGCAAGCCGAAACTCACACTTTTACGGTCTTAGTTTCATCAGCTGATGTACAATATGATACGAAACACAGGAAATACATAATTTTGACTGCACTGGGCCTTTAAGATGAGACCTACGGGTTTGAATCCTGGGTCTGCCGTAGCAGGGATGGACACCAGGGTTGATGAGGTGTGTGGGGAAGCAAGTGGCGGCTTCTGCTTAAATCAGAATAGACGGTTTGTCATTAAGGTCTGCAGTCTGGCCGTCTGCCATGGATATGAGCTAGCTGTAAAGCAGACCAGAGGCCCTTGAGTTAGAGTTAGCCCTGGATAAACACATAGGACTTGCACCTTGCTAGGACTTTACACAGTAGCCATTAGCTAGGACTTTACACAGTAGCCATTAGCTAGGACTTTACACAGCAGCCATTAGCTAGGACTTTACACAGTAGCCATTAGTTAGGACTTTACACAGTAGCCATTAGCTAGGACTTTACACAGCAGCCATTAGCTAGGACTTTACACAGTAGCCATTAGCTAGGACTTTACACAGTAGCCATTAGCTAGGACTTTACACAGCAGCCATTAGCTAGGACTTTACACAGTAGCCATTAGCTAAGACTTTACACAGTAGCCATTAGCTAGGACTTTACACAGTAGCCATTAGCTAGGACTTTACACAGCAGCCATTAGCTAGGACTTTACACAGTAGCCATTAGCTAGGACTTTACACAGTAGCCATTAGCTAGGACTTTACACAGCAGCCATTAGCTAGGACTTTACACAGTAGCCATTAGCTAGGACTTTACACAGTAGCCATTAGCTAGGACTTTACACAGTAGCCATTAGCTAGGCCTTTACACAGTAGCCATTAGCTAGGACTTTACACAGTAGCCATTAGCTAGGACTTTACACAGTAGCCATTAGCTAGGCCTTTACACAGTAGCCATTAGCTAGGACTTTACACAGCAGCCATTAGCTAGGACTTTACACAGTAGCCATTAGCTAGGACTTTACACAGTAGCCATTAGCTAGGCCTTTACACAGTAGCCATTAGCTAGGACTTTACACAGTAGCCATTAGCTAGGACTGGCTTGGTTTTATTCTTTCTCAAATTGGGTCCTTGAGATTGAGTGGGAGTGCGCCTTCATAGAAATGTTGACAGTTGTGTCGACATTTTGCTGGTTGCTGTTTGATGTGTGATTATCATGTGCACCTCAATGTGAGCTTAAACTCATAAAGGCGGACCAGAGTATACCAATCAAGTTATACAATGTTGGACTACAGTTTCCTTTGTCTCTGATGGTTACCTTGAATCGAATGAAAATATTATTTTAAGTTTGCCTTGGTTACTGATTTCAAGCACCTCTCTTTCATTCTCTTTCACTCTCTCTCTCTTTCACTCTCTCTCTGTGATTCTCTCTCTCTCTGTGTGTCTCTCTCTCTGTCTCTCTCTCTGTCTCTCTCTCCCTCTCTCTCCCTGAGCATCTGGCCGTGTGAATAGGAAATGAGTAGGGAAGGCCGGGCTCAAGGCTAGAGGCAGACTGAACAGTAGCACAGCTCCTCTAGCCCACAGCTCCAGCTCTCAGCCTTGACCGGGTCAATAATAAAGCAGCTAGTGGACTTCAGCCCAGGTTAAAGGTCACGATAGAAGGAGATAAGATTAAATTAAAGGAAGGAAAATACCTGTTGTGTTTTCCCAACGCGGTCCTCTGACATTGCACATATTTGTTCCATTCAAGCAGTAGCAGACCTGATTCAGCTGAACATCCACCCCTTGATTAGAGGAAGTTGAAATGTTGTAATAGTGTTGTACAATAGTACTGTAATTTAAGAAATATGTGCAATGGCTGGGGACCGGGGTTATGAAACAGTGATATAGAATCGCAAATCAGTTTTGGGTCATTCAGAAATGTGTGCAAAAGAACAGTTTACAAGCCCAGCTATGGTGATGCAGTGTCCCTGTCCCTGTTCCTTCTGCTGACATTGTTGTCAGGGCACAGTAAGTACATCCTGTTACTTACTGACACTGAAATGTCAAATCCATGCCTGTGAGTTGCCAACGCATCTACGCTATCCACCCACACACACAACCCCTTACCTTTCTCTCTTTCTCAGAACTGAACCAATGCTCTGTGCTGAACACAAGGTCATGCTGTCCACAGTTCATTATGGAGAATGTTGTTCCAACAGTTTTGACAGACTGGGTCCTCTTCCTACTGTACCAGTACACACACTCATTTGTTGGCTTCATTACTTGGGCAGATGTTTTTCTGAAGGCTTTTTTTCTCTGGTAGTCCTTTCCTGTAGTCAATGACCAAAAGCGCCCTCTTTGGTATCATGGGTGGAATGTTATTAATATTTTTCATAATTTCATAATTCATAAAGATTATTCTTTTTTAAACATGAAAATCCAGTGTTTCTATGTCAAACAGTTTTGTTATATTTCAGTCTTCTGTGATGTATATAAAGTGTAATATTGGGATGCAAACTCAAAATGGAATACATTTCAACTCTATATCTGACAGGTGTCTTCTTATTTTTAAGACCATAACCATGTGTGTGAGGTGTATAGTTTTGTTTCAAAGTCAATTTCTTTAAGACTACCAAGAATCACTCTGTGTGACCCTGATTTAGCCCACTGCAGCAAAAGGTTAATAAGTTATCTTTTCAGATATTTTTTCATACTTTGTATTTTGTGGAATCAGAAGTTATAGAAATGGAAACGTCGGGTTATTAGCAAAGGAACACACATTTTGAACACAAATCAACCGATTGGAACCCTTAATCTGATTTCGTATTTAACAACAAGCAGAAAGCCTTGGAGCAACACAGTCTAAGCAGTGACTGTTAAAGCAGCCACGAGAGGAGTGTCCTTGTGAATGTTTCCATTATCCAGCCCCAAGATCAAACCTACTGCAGTTAATTAAGCAGGGGGAGATAGAACACAATGGGGGCGCTGCATTGTCAAGGCCAGCTAAATAATTCACAACTCTTCCTCTCTCTTTCAGAATCTCATATCTGATGCGTGCATCTTCTCCCGTCCTGGCAGTTAATATGTGCGGTACATTTCAAAACGCAGCCATAGGGACAGTAAAGGCTTACAGATCAGACCTGGGTTCAAATACTATTGGAAGTCATTTCAAATACTTTATCTGGACTTTATTGAGCTTGCCTGTTGCAATGGAACCAATAGGCAACTCCCAAAAGTGCAAACCCAGCCCACCTGGCACTCTGGGCAAACTAAAGCAAATTATCTGAAAATATTTGAAAGATTTTAAATAGTATTTGAACCCAAGTCTGGATAGCACCCTGCAATCAAGCCTCCTGAGGTAAAACATCAGTCACTACCAGAAACCTTTCCTCCCTTGTAAAACTGATAGGAATGGCCTTCGCCACAGGGACACCAGCAGCATGCACAGACAATTTTTACATATTAATTTATGTCCTGAAGAGTTATAATTGAGCGTGTTTGGGGAAATATTAAACGGCCCATCGGCTGTAATTGATGTGCCTTTCATCACCTTTTATGGAGGCGCTCTGAACAGGCCATGTTTATGTTGCCTTCACAGGTAGAGGGATTGGAGCCGTGTTTGCATAAAAGGTCAAATTATGGGTCTGATAGTGTTGCCATGGAGCGAGCAGACGTTTGAGAAGTGGAGTAATAGCATGAGTGATTGTCAGCCCTTCAGCCATCCCAGCACTGGGGATCAATTGCTGGAACTTTTTTTCTCTGAATGAAGGATGGATGTTAGGGTGGAGCTGCCGTGCGCCACAGACTCAAAAGGTGACCTTGAGTGATCAGAAGAAAAGTTTGAAAGACGAAAGAGATTTATCGATTCATCCCAGAGACTAAACTGTTGACAAAAATGGTTGCCGATGACACTGTGTTACTCAAACTACATGCATTGTATGCCATTGCCTTGTAGATGCTACTAGTTGTCCTTGAATATGTACCATCTTTGGTTTTACAGACACACTGACATTTTCAGAACAGGTAACACTTTATTTGAAGCATAGCTCCATAACAACTTATAACACGGTCATAACCATGTCATAACAGCTGACATAATGTGTCATCTGTCATAACATTGTCATAACACTGTTATGACACATATTTAGATGTGTTGTGACATATATTGCAATGTTATGTGACAACAGTGCTCCAAATGAAGTGTTAACCTGAACACTAGCAGCATTGTTCATAGACATATACACTATATATACAAAAAGGTATGTGGACACCCCTTCAAATTAGTAGATTCGGCTATTTCAGCCACACCTGTTGCTGTCAGGTGTATAAAATTGAGCACACAGACATGCAAACTCCATAGACAAACATTGGCAGTAGAATGGCCTTACTGAAGAGCTCAGTGACTTTCAACGTGGCACTGTCATAGGTTGCCACCTTTCCAACAAGTTAGTTCATCAAATTTTGGCCCTACTAGAGCTGCCCCGGTCAACTGTAAGTGCTGTTATTGTGAAGTGGAAACGTCTAGGAGCAACAACGGCTCAGCCGCGAAGTGGTAGGCCACACAAGCTCACAGAATGGAACCAGCGAGTGCTGAAGCGCGTAGCGTGTAAAGATCGTCTGTCCTCGGTTGCAACATTCACTACAGAGTTCCAAAATGCCCCTGGAAGCAACGTCAGCATAAGAACTGTTCATCGGGAGTTTCATGAAATGGGTTTCCATGGCCGAGCAGCTGCATACAAGCCTAAGATCACCATGCACAAAACCAAACGTCAGCTGGAGTGGTGTAAACCTCACTACCATTGGACAATGGAGCAGTGGAAACACGTTCTCTGGAGTGATGAATCATGCTTCACCATCTGGTAGTCCAACGGACAAATCTGGGTTTGGCGGATGCCAGGAGACCAACTCCATATTAATGCCCATGATTTTGGAATGAGATGTTCGACGAGCAGGTGTCCACATACTTTTGGTCATGTAGTGTAGCTGTGTCCGTGTCCATCTTTGTGTCTTCAATGTAACAAATCTATCCTGAAATCTTCCCAAACTGTACAGTCTGAGCATTTTGGCTACAGATGCTTTTGTTTTCCAGGAAAAGTATTCCTTATCTGTCTCAAGGTTTCCCTCTGTGGCCTCTCTCTAGTTGCAAAATTACTGCAACTTTCCTTAAATTCCCCGGATCTCCAGAAATCCTAGTTGGAAGATTCCGGATTTCCTCCTGATTCCGGGAATCCTCCAACTGGGAACAAGGGATTATTTTGCAACTCTACCTATCTCTTTCTCTAGCCTGGTTTATACCTGCCGCTGCCATGCATCCTGTGTCTTGATCTAGTCCACATTCGGATTATGCCCACATATTCAGAAATGCATCTACACATGGTATTAAAATGTGTATTTTATCCACATTGTGATCTCATTTCCTGGTCTCTACCTGTATGCAAATTATTTGTATTATTATTTATAAATTTTTCGCCCCAATTTCGTGATATCCAATTGGTAGTTACAGTCTTGTCCCATCGCTGCAACTCCAGTACGGACTTGGGAGAGGCGAAGGTCGAGAGCCAAGCGGCCCGCCACAGGAGTCGCTAGAGCGCGATGGGACAAGGACATCCCGGCCGGCCAAACCCTCCCCTAACTCGGACGACGCTGGGCCAATTGTGCACCGCCTCATGAGTCTCTCGGTCACGGCCGGCTGCGACACAGCCCGGGATCGGTCTGTAGTGACGCCTCAAGCACTGCGATGCAGTGCCTTAGACCAATGCGCCACCCGGGAGGTCGTATGCAAATTATTTGACTGATTCTTTCAAAATAATATTTATTTTAAGATGCATATTAATGCCATAAGTCAGTAGCACCACCTGTCATTGATTTTAGAGGACGGCACAATGATGATTGAAATGGTTTCACTGTCCAGATCCGTGTACACTTGTAAGGTATCCAGACACAATGCATGCCTGACTACCTCCGGAGGTGGTCAGGAAGATCACAATCAGATCAAAATGCGTATTTTAATTGTCTACACGTCTAAAAATGTGGCCACAATCCGAATGTGGACAAGATCAGGACAAAGGACGCATGTTAGAACCAGGTATAAACGGGGCTTCTGTCTCTCAGCAAAGGCCATTCTGTAGGTAGCAGGAACCTTGAGCCTATCATTGACTAGAAGTGCTTTATTTATGCACTTTTCTCTGTAACACCCAGGTGCAGAATAACACCATTCACTGGACTGGACCCAGTACTGTGGTCCTCTGCTCATTTCATTACAAACAAGTGATAAACAGTTTGTTACCAAACACAAAACACAGGATCTGGCATGCACATTGATGTTTAATGTAATAGTCTGGACTTGAACTGTGTTGACCTGTGTGTGTGTGGTGCTGGCTCCATTTGTTCTCTCCCTTTCAGAGGGATAATAGGATGAGACCTTCAGCATGCTGAATACAGAGGCAAGCGTGTGTGTGTGTGTGTGTGTGTGTGTGTTTGTGCTTCCACATATAGAAAAGTTCACAATTGTCCTTTTTTCCTGATCTGTCTGTGTCGGGATTATCATTTTACCTCCAGGTAACTGTCTACATGCACAGTGCCCTTGCTGTTTAGTATTAATACATGTATTTGTAGATGCAGAGATGTTTGCTGATGTTTTCTACTGAAATCTGATGTCCGCTTGCACCTGCAGTGAATGAGAGAGTAGGCTGTGCAGTAGCCTATATGTGCCAGTCAGTGAATGAGAGAGTAGGCTGTGCAGTAGCCTATATGTGCCAGTCAGTGAATGAGAGAGTAGGCTGTGCAGTAGCCTATATGTGCCAGTCAGTGAATGAGAGAGTAGGCTGTCCAGTAGCCTATATGTACCAGTCAGTGAATGAGAGAGGATATGTGGTCTGATGCGCTTGTCCAGCTGCATTAGCAGCACTGCATTTACATTGTAGTCATTTAGCAGACGCTCTTATCCAGAGCCACTTACAGTTAGTGAGTGCATACATTTTCATACTGGCCCCCCATGGGAAACGAACCCACAACCCTGGTGTTGCAAGCGCCATGCTCTACCAACTGAGCTACAGGGGACGGTACTACCAGGGTTGTTCAACCAGACTAAAAGAAAATCAGCCTTCACCTCATGTCACCTGCACTAAAAGCCATGGCAGAACACAGCATGTGACTCAAAGAAGACAGGGTCAGGGCTACAGTAGCAGACTGGTGCTGGGTCGTATTCATTAGGTACCCGGACGGAAGAAAACTGACTGAAACAGGGAGGGGACACCTGAAATTGTCCAATAAGAAACATTTGTTTTCTTTTCCTGTTGCAAAAATGTTTTGCTAAGGTGTGCCCTAATGAAGAGGACCCTGTTAGAGGAGCCTCATCAAAGCACTACAACATGAAATGCTTTCTTAGTCTAATCAAGTAATAATGTAGTCATCTGGTGAATGCTTTTATCCAAGGCGACTAAAAGAGAGAGAGATATACTCAATGCAAATTTGCTTGTCGAGAGTCTGATGTCAGAATTCAACATTCTGATTGTTTTCCTTACCTTTCAGAATGCAAATAACATATTCATCATTAAGAAATGGCAACTACTACAGTCTAACCTTTCAAGTGTCCTGTCCTTACCTGTACTCCAACTTGCTTTGTGGCTTAGAAATGATTGTACGGTAATGTATTACTTTTTCCATTGAGGCCTGCTCTGCGTCAAAGACTACAGCATTACAATGTCACAGTTATTTCCATTGTTTGTCCTTCATCCTTCCTGACCCTTTTTCTGTTTTGTTATTTATCCTCAGTAAGTGTGACAGAGGCAGAGCTATTGAGAGTGTGGAATCAAAAGCATAAAGTTGCACCCTGACCCTTAAAAAAAAGGTCCTACAGGTCCTATGTGGGATTTTTCCTGCAGTCTTAGGCAGAGCTATAGAGGCAGAGCTATTGAAAGTGTGGAATCAAAAGCATAAAGTTGCACCCTGACCCTTAAAAAAAAGGTCCTACAGGTCCTATGTGGGATTTTTCCTGCAGTCTTAGGCCAACATACAATATACACTGAGTGTACAAAACATTAGGAACATCTTCCTAATATTGAGTTGCACCCCCTTTTGCCCTCAGAACAGCCTCAAATCGTCAGGGCATGGACTGTACAAGGTGTCGAAAGCGTTCCACAGGGATGCTGGCCCATGTTGAATCCAATGCTTCCCATAGTTTGGTCAAGTTGGCTGGATGTCCTTTGGGTGGTGGACCATTCTTGAGACACACGGGAAACTGCTCAGTGTGAAAAACCCAGCAGCGTTGCAGTTCTTGACACACTTAAACTGGTGCGCCTAGCACCCACTACCATAAGTGCCCCCCGTTCAAAGGCACTTCGATATTTGGTCTTGCCCATTCACCCTCTGAATGGCACACATACATAATCCATATATCAATTGTCCTTCTTTAACCTGTCTCCTCCCCTTCATCTACACTGATTGAAGTGGATTTAACAAGTGACATGAGTAAGGCTTCATAACTTTCACCTGGTCAGTCTGTCATGGAAAGAGTGTTTTGTACACTCAGTGCATTTTCAATGCAAATACTTAGAGCTACACTACCAGTCAAAAGTTTTAGAACACACCAACACATTCAAGGGTTTTTCTTTATATTTACTATTTTCTACATTGTAGAATAACAGTGAAGACATCAAAACCATGAAATAACACATATGGAATCATGTAGTAAACAAAAAAGTGTTAAACAAATCAAAAAATATTTTAGATCTGATATTCTTCAAATAGCCACCCTTTGCCTTGATGACAGCTTTGCACAATCTTGGCATTCTCTCAACCAGCTTCACCTGGAATGCTTTTCCAACACTCTTGAAGGAGTTCCCACATATGCTGAGCACTTTTCCTTCACTCTGCTGTCCGACTCATCCCAAACCATCTCAATTTGGTTGAGGTCGAGGGATTGTGGAGGCCAGGTCATCTGATGCAGCACTTCATCACTCTCCTTCTTGGTAAAATAGCCCTTACACAGCCTGGAGGTGTGTTGGGTCATTGTCCTGTTGAAAAACAAATGACAGTCCCACTAAGCCCAAACCAGATGGGATGGTGTATCGCTGCAGAATGCTGTGGTAGCCATGCTGGTTAAGTGTGCCTTGAATTCTAAATAAATCACAGACAGTGTCACCAGCAAAGCACCCCCACACCATAACACCACCTCCTCCATGCTTTACGGTGGGAAATACACATGTGGAGATCATCCGTTTACCTACTCTGCGTCTCACAAAGACACGTCAGTTGGAACCAGAAATCTCAAATTTGGACTCATCAGACCAAAGGACACATTTCCACCGGTCTAATGTCCATTGCTCGTGTTTCTTGGCCCAAGCAAGTCTCTAATTATTATTGGTGTCCTTTAGTAGTGGTTTCTTTGCAGCAATTCGACCATGAAGGCCTGATTCACACAGTCTCCTCTGAACAGTTGATGTTGAGATGTGTTTGTTACTTGAACTCTGTGAAGCATTTATTTGGGCTGCAATTTCTGAGGCTGGTAACTCTAATGAACTCTGGGTCTTCCATTCCTGTGGCGGTCCTCATGAGAGCCAGTTTCATCATAGCGCTTGATGGTTTTTGCGACTGCACTTGAAGAACCTTTCAAAGTAATGATGGACTGTCATTTCTCTTTGCTTATTTGAGCTGTTCTTGCCCTAATATGGACTTGGTCTTTTACCAAATAGGACTATCTTCTGTATACCCCCCCTACCTTGTCACAACACAACTGATTGGCTCAAACGCATTAAGAAGGAAAGAAATTCCACAAATTAACTTTTAAGAAGGCACACCTGTTAATTGAAATGTATTCCAGGTGACTACCTCATGAAGCTGGTTGAGAGAATGCCAAGTGTGCAAAGCTGTCATCAAGGCAAAGGGTGGCTATTTGAAGAATCTCAAATATAAAATATATTTGTTTAACACTTTTTTGGTTACTACATGATTCCTTCACTATTATTATACAATGTAGAAAATAGTCAAAAAGAAATACCCTTGAATGAGCAGGTGTTCTAAAACTTTTGACCGATAGTGTATATTGATCTATTTTATTCAGAAAAACATACTGCAAGTCCTTTATACTGCAAAACTTTGTTATCCATTAAAGTATTTATGGTAAGCAAATTGGATTGTCCCAGTAGTGATGTGTAGAGTTGTAGTGATTGGGGATTTAGAGATATCTATGATTTGAAATGCTAGAAAGTGAAAAGTATTTCATATATTGTATAGATCAATAAATGCAAAGTAGTATAATGTCTGTCCACAATTGTATGTCATTGGTACCACCTTGAAAACCACTACAAGGACTTTGATAATTATCTCGTGTCAGTCTGTTATATCTGGTGTTATTCTCCTGTCTTATCCGGTGTCCTGTGTGAATTTAAGTATGCTCCCTCTAATTCTCTCTCTCTCTCTCTCTCCCTCCTCTCCCGGAGGACCTGAGTCCTAGGACCATGCCTCAGGACTAGCTGGCCTGATGACTCCTGGCTGTCCCCAGTCCACCTGGTCGTGCTGCTGCTCCAGTTTCCACTCTTCTGCCTGCGGCTATAGAACCCTGACCTGTTCACCGGACGTGCTACCTTGTCCCAGACCTGCTGTTTTCAACTCTCTCTCTCTCTCTCTCTCTCTCTACCGCACCTGCTATTTCAACCTCTAAATGCCCAGCTATGAAAAGCCAAGTAACATTTACTAATGATGTACTGACCTGTTGCAACCTCTACAACCACTGTGATTATTATTTGACGTTTTAACACCTTGGAGAAAAATCTGGCCTTAATGGCCATGTACTGTTATAATCTCCACCCGGCACAGCCAGAAGGGGACTGGCCACCCCTCAGAGCCTGGTTCCTCTCTAGGTTTCTGCCTTTCTAGGGAGTTTTTCCGAGCCCCCGTGCTTCTACATCTGCATTGCTTGCCGTTTGGGGTTTTAGGCTGGGTTTCTGTATAGCACTTTGTGACATCTGATGATGTAAAAAGGGCTTTATAAATACAATTTGATTGATTGATTGATTATTGGGGAAGGGGTTTAAAAATAATTATAATACAAATATTCTTGAAAATCGAGGAAATTACACTGAAAATATAAATGCAAAATGTAAAGTGTTGGTCCCATGTTTCATGAGCTGAAATAAAAGATCCCAGAAATGTTCCATACACACAAAAAGCTTATTTCTCTCAAATGTGCAGATATTTGTTTACATCCCTGTTAGTGAGCATTTCTCCCTTTTCAATTCTCTGGCAACATCTCTGGTGGACATTCCTGCAGTGAGCATGCCAATTGCATGCTCCCTCAAAACTTAAGGCATCTATGGCATTGTGTTGTGACAAAACTGCACATTTTAGAGTGGCCTTTTATTGTCCCCAGCACAAGGTGCACTTGTGTAATGATCATGCTGTTTAATCAGCTTCTTGATATGCCACACCTGTCAGGTAGATGGATTATCTTGGAGGAGAAATGCTCATTAACAGGGATGTAAACACATTTCTGCACAAAAATTGAGAAATACGTTTTTTGTGCGTATGGAACATTTCTGGGATCTTTTATTTTAGCTCATGAAAGATGGGACCAACACTTTCCATGTTGCGTTTATATTTATGTTAAGCGTATGTAGAATATTGGCCTGTTGGAAACTACAACCCCCTAGTATGTAGAATATACAACTCCCTACTACATCGCACATTTCAGACTTGATCTGATTTATCTCTACAGAAACTGCACATCGAGCTCACAGAAAAAAAGAACAAAATAGAATTCAAATATTTGAACCAACATCAGTCAATTAGTTGTTTAAAAGCCCCCAAAATAACCGAAATGTTGGTGAATTGCTCAGCACTAACGCCCACTGGTGTTTAAAGTCATTAAGATACCATACTAGTTGATTTAGAATTGTAACCAAATAAATAAACACATCCCCAGAATACCCATATGCCACCACAACTCAACAATGACCAAACTAACAACCATGACGAAGATACTATTTAGTCCAATTAGGACCCAGATTAAGCCTAGGCCTACTCCTGGACTCAATGGAAAATCTCCATTAAAGTGTTTTTCAATCCAAGACTAGGTTTAGGATATGTGTCTGGGAAACCAGCCCTTTCAGTTTAAATTATTTGCGAACTGTGGCATATCTAACTTGACTACTGTCTGATGGCATATTTATACTAATGCTAATGGAGATAGCGTGCACACTGCACAGCCACACAGTAGATTCACAGTCCAAGGCCTTCATGTAAATGTAGCTCATGGACAGAGAGCACCACAAACCCCACATGGATTACAGTGAGTCTTCAATCCCTTTTTAATTTCTGCCTTGCGGGCTCAGTCTCCATGAAACGGGAGCTCTAAATCAATAAATATAAACATGATTTTTTAGGTTTCATGATAATACCATTAGTAAGCCCCTTTTTCATTGTGATTTGGTCAGTCCTATGAATGCATTCATCAATGCATTAACCCAAATGAGGGACTACAGAGGATTCTTGTTTGGGGCAGTCTAGTTAATTACATTACTTGGGTTGTTTACTAGCAAATTGAAGGCCATTTTGTATGGGATGTCAATGTGAATCTGCAGTATGTCCATGGACACAGACTGTCTGATTGTATATCCAGCAGGGAAGGATGAGTACACAGTGGGGTGTCTGCTCTCTACTGGCATAAAAATCTAACCGCAATAAAAGGAGTGAACGTGGTTTCACCATCATGATCCACGTCATTATTTAGGCCCAGAACTGTACCCATAAAATCGTCTCTGAACTACACAATTTTCCAGCGGCTAGGCCTAGCGGTTGTTTGGATAGGGCCATTGACTTTCCTAGTATTTCAGAACCATGGACAAAGCATTACATTTTAACTTAAGACTAGAGAAAGACATCTTCAGTCAGCAAGCTACATAAAGTATTGACGGGTTCAATCCCAGCTCATTATTTGATAGGATCAGAAGACAAATGGAAATTGGGTGTCATTATATGTTTAGGTCTCGACTCACAATCTGACAGTTCATAGAGACTGCCATCTAGTGGACAATGTCTGACAGCACAGAGAGACTTGTGGACAATGTCTGACAGTACAGAGAGACTGCCAATCTAGTGGACAATGTCTGACAGTACAGAGATACTGATTTCTAGTGGACAATGTCTGACAGCACAGAGAGACTGCCATCTTCTGGACAATGTTTGACAGTACAGAGAGACTGCCATCTAGTTGACAATGTCTGACAGCACAGAGAGACTGCCATCTTGTGGACAATGTCTGACAGTACAGAGATACTGCTTTCTAGTGGACAATGGAAGCACTTCCATGACCATAATGTTCAGTATAAGCAGACTACTGCATTGCATCACACACACAACCACCCATCCACACCTATATCCACAGTACACACCAAGGGCTAAACACATCCACACACACAAACAGTAGAGGTGTGCACTAGAGACTGTAGGGACTTAAATGAGACAGAACCCAAAGGCAGTTTACTTTGTCAACACTTAAAATGAAATATATTTTTTACAAAACAGAAAAGAAACAGAACAACAATTCATACCGAAGAGCTGCTTTTGTCATTTGCAGAGGGAACTTTACACGGGACTTTAAATGGTAACACTTTACTCGAGGTGGAGAGATATAACCCCTACACAACACACTGTCATAAGCATGACAAAGCATTTTTTTTTTTTTATGATACGACAGTTCAAGACAGGCACTATGCCCTTCTTACGACAGTGCTCATAAGGCGCTATGTCATGTCACCACAAGTAAAGTGTTATAAAGAGTTTGTCACATAATGAGCTCTTTTAGGATTATTATTATTATACACACACTGGCTCTTGGCATCACTCATATGACTTACGAACCATCGAAACATTTACACACCATAAAAATGCATCTCCTTCCATTGAACTTAAAACAGTAATACTCTTTTAAGACGACACAGCTTTGAAATGGCGGACCTATAGGAATGGACATCGTACTCTGTATCCCCTCCCATTCCCACGACAAATCAAATGGAGACAATTTACATACACGGCTCACTATTATGGGCCTGCAGGACTGGAGGGTGTGCATAGGAGTCATAGTCTTCTGCCCCAGCCGCCTGCAGGGTGACCGTGTTAGATTTTGTTTTCTTCCCTCCTTCTGTCCGTCCTTCCAGATAAGAGGGATGCCCTCTGGCTTGGACACCAGTGCTTTGGCGATGACCACGCACACATGCTCTGACCGAGGAGAATCATCGCTTTACAGAGAGAGAGAGAAACAAAGGAGGGGAGAGGGAGAGAGAGAGAGAGAGAGAGAGAGCACCTGTTCTCTCCATTGTGCAAACAGATGTAAACAAACAGGGTATGTAGGGAATGAAGGGAGAACTTCAGAGGGAGGGGGGGGGGGGAGTGTGCTCCTTCAACGATTTGATTGACAGATTCAGGGACCTATGAAATAAATAACAGGAAGGGGATAGGGGGAGGGGTGTTCACTGCCGAGTTTACTGTGCTTTTCTATCCGCCCAATAGGACGTGGTGCCACTGCGGCAGCGGCGACTGTGCAAGAGGGACCTCCGCTGACTCTGAGGGGCGGAGCACAAAGAGCATGAGGCGACCAATAGGAGTAAGGGGTCAGGGGGGCACACGGCTAGCTTCTGACTGATGATCATAGGAAATGCCTTATACAAGGTAAACAGCAACACAGACACCCCGACACCCATCACCGTGTCACGTTTGTCCTCCTCTCCTTCTCCCCTCAGACAGCAGTCTCTGTAATCATACAAAAAGAAATAAGGTAGAAAATGTCTACAACGTCACCCCCCTCCCTCCCCACATTCAACTTAAGGACCATATTTATTATTTTTCTATTATATATATATGTATATATATACACACACACACAACAATGTGCCTTTGAGGCAGTTGGTAAGGAGTGGAGAGGAGGGGGACAGTGGGACAGAAGTCACTGTTGTTCTGCAGGAGGACTGACTGAGGTTTCAGAGGCGGTTTCAGTCCTTTTTCATTCATTTTTTCCTTCATCTACACGGTTTCCACAGAGATGTTCCACGGAGATGTTCCACAGAGATGCATTGTAAAAGAAAACCGGGGTTTGTTCGGGAATTGGGGACGAAAGTCAGAGTTTGGTGTTGGTCTGGGGTTGGTTGGATGGATGGTCTGGGTTCAGGGGTTAGTAAACCCAGGACACAGGGACCCACTGGGCGGTGGTGCACACCAGGTTCACGGCCTCCTCCAGCAGACGGATGGTGTCGTCAATCTCGTTGTTGATGATGGTCTGGTCAAAGTAATGGGCGTAGGTCTTCTGGAGGCCCTCTGACTCCTTCTGCAGCCGCTGGAGGGAGTCATCCTGGAGGGAGGAGGGGAGGAGGAGGAGAGGGAAGAGAGAGAGTCAGAATAACGGGAAGAAAATACACTTGTTCCAGGCATTGTGGGAAGGGTAGAGTCACACAATGGAAAGAAAGAGGAAATGGTACTCCCGGAGACTCCAAACTATTGGTATACTCAAAAACAACAAACCATTGACACACAAACACAATACACACACCTATAAAATGTGTGTATATGAGCTAAACTACTTCTACATATCCAGTACTTACAGGCAGTTTCCTGCACCACTTGGGAAGCTTGGGTGAAAGGAGAAAGGCATGCCAAAGAAAAATCAACAGGAATGCACACAGACAGGACACATGCAGTGTGATGGACCTTTCACCACAGCAAAATTACAGAGACAACCCAAAACATGACGGACACAGTAGCAGTGTGTGTGTGTGTGTTGGCCCTAACCTCGTTCATTCCAGGGGTGATGGTGGGAGCTGCGATGAACACAACGTAAGGGGCAAACTCAGCCGTCCTCAACACCTTGAGTGCCTGAAGAGAAACAAGAGATGACTGACAGAAAACTGACTAGTAAGCTACATTTAAAAACTCTCCACAGTATCAATGAACAGGAAGTGTATTTTCAACCGGCAGAACTAAAACTTAGAGCTTAATGAAGGTTAGGTTTAAGAGTGAGGGTTAGGTTAGAGTTAAGGTTAGAGTTAAGGTCAGGTATATTTTAATTTAGGTTAAGGGTCAGGGAAAGACATAAAAGTTAACATTAGGTCAGCGTCCACCATCATTGATTTTCTGCCGGTGGAATATATACTGCTTAATAAATACTGGACTCACAAAAACAACCCCACCCATCTCCACCCCACACAAAAACAACCCCACCCATCTCCACCCCACACAAAAACATCCCCACCCATCTCCACCCCACACAAAAACAACCCCACCCATCTCCACCCCACACAAAAACAACCCCACCCATCTCCACCCCACACAAAAACAACCCCACCCATCTCCACCCCACACAAAAACATCCCCACCCATCTCCACCCCACACAAAAACAACCCCACCCATCTCCACCCCACACAAAAACAACCCCACCCATCTCCACCCCACACAAAAACAACCCCACCCATCTCCACCCCACACAAAAACAACCCCACCCATCTCCACCCCACACAAAAACATCCCCACCCATCTCCACCTCACACAAAAACATCCCCACCCATCTCCACCCCACACAAAAACAACCCCACCCATCTCCACCCCACACAAAAACAACCCCACCCATCTCCACCCCACACAAAAACAACCCCACCCATCTCCACCTCACATTAAAAAAAAACACCCATCTCCACCTCACATAAAAACAACCCCACCCATCTCCACCTCACATAAAAACAACCCCACCCAACTCCACCCCACACAAAAACATCCCCACCCATCTCCACCCCACACAAAAACAACCCCACCCATCTCCACCCCACACAAAAACAACCCCACCCATCTCCACCCCACACAAAAACAACCCCACCCATCTCCACCTCACATTTAAAAAAAACACCCATCTCCACCTCACATAAAAACAACCCCACCCATCTCCACCTCACATAAAAACAACCCCACCCAACTCCACCCCACACAAAAACATCCCCACCCATCTCCACCCCACACAAAAACAACCCCACCCATCTCCACCCCACACAAAAACAACCCCACCCATCTCCACCCCACACAAAAACAACCCCACCCATCTCCACCTCACATAAAAAAAAAACACCCATCTCCACCTCACACAAAAACAACCCCACCCATCTCCACCCCACACAAAAACAACCCCACCCATCTCCACCTCACATAAAAAAAAAACACCCATCTCCACCTCACACAAAAACAACCCCCACCCATCTCCACCTCACATAAAAACACCTACCTGTGGTTCCACGTCCAGTATGGAGATCATACCCTGCTGGTGGATCTGGCGGATGGTCTCTAGCCGTGTGCCGTACATGGCGTCCTCGTGACTACCGTACTCCAGGTAGTCATTGTTACTGATGTCCTGCATCATCTGGTCATGAGTCACAAAGTAGTAGTTCTTCCCATTCTCCTCATCCTTCTTTGGAGGTCTGGTTGTGTCTGTGGGGAGAGGGAGAGGGAGTGAGAGAGAGGGGGGAGGGAGGGAGGGAGAGAGGGAGGGAGGGAGAGAGAGAGAGAGAGAGGAGGGAGGGGTGAGTGTGATAGAAACTGATTGGAGGTTCCTACAATCAAGTTCTGTCTTAGTGCATAGATTTCCATGTAGTTGTTGTGATGTTGGTAGTGGTGTGGTGATGGTATTGGTGGGGGTGGTGGTGTGGTAGTGGTGTGTTAGTGGTGGTGTGGTAGTGATGTGGTGGTGGTGATGTGGTAGTGTGGTAGTAATGTGGTGGTGTAGTGGTAGTGATGTGGTGGTAGTGGTAGTGATGTAGTGGTGTGGTAGTGGTGTGGTAGTGGTAGTAGTGGTGTGGTAGTGGTAGTAGTGGTGTAGTGGTGTGGTAGTGTGGTAGTGGTAGTAGTGGTGTGGTGGTAGTGGTGTGGTGGTGTGGTAGTGGTGTGGTGGTGGTGTGGTAGTAGAGATGTGGTAGTGGTAGTAGTGGTGTGGTGGTGGTGTGGTAGTAGTGATGTGGTAGTGGTGTGGTGTGTGTCTTACGAGGAATGGGGTAGGCAAATCGGTCTGGGTGCTTAGTGATGAGCGTGTTCTTGATGTGCCTCCTGCCAACTCCATGGGCCCCTGGAGAGAGAGACATCAGACAAGACAATGAGACAGAGACATTCAATAATGTGTTGCCAACTGTTCCCCTTTTGTTAACACTACCTAAGAACCATCTGTCTAACGTACCCAACAAGACAAGTGTTTTCCTCTTGAACGCAGGCAGTTTGACCACCTCTTCATACGTGACCAGGTCTAGTTGGTCAAACACTGAAACAGAGGGGGTGAAAGGCATTAGAGATGACAGTTCACAGAGCCATAGGAATAATGAAACACACACAATGGAAGGGGGTTGTCTGTAGTGCACAGCACAGTGAGGTGAATCAAATGAATGGCTTAAATAAAGAACGGATAAATCATCACTGAAATACGTTTACCGATAACTGTGTGAAAGAGATTGTGGTTTGTTTTTGCCATCTAAAAAAGGGCCTAAGTGTGATTGGAATTATTTTAATCACAAGTTCAATACTTCAGGTCTGTGACAGATGGACAAACAAGGACACATAAAACATTAAAAACAAGGACGAACAAATTAAACAACGAAATAGAAGTTCAAACTGGTTACTGATGTCAAACAAGGAAAAGAGACTGAACAAAGTAGAGGATAGAGGGAGAGAAACGGAGGAGGGCGTCATTGGGCATCATTCAGAGTTACTTACATGCAGCCAAGCCATTGGGTAAGAGACGCGTGAAAGATAGACAGAACAGAGGGAAGGAGGGAGGGGAGGGTTAATAGAAGAAAACTTAAAATAAAAACATTACAGTACACAGCTTGGACTCGGAGGCCAGGTTGTTAATGGCAGGAGCGTTAGACATGTAACATTCAGTCAACATTGAGACAACGTTTAGAGGGGAGCTCTTTGAGGGAGGAAAGGGGGCCGTTCTGGGGAAAGAACACGCAGCATTAGTCAGACTCATTTGGAAACCATTTCACAGACCGCATGCAGTACAGTAGTAAGCTATGTGACTCAAACATTTAGCTCTACAGACGGGAATTGGTCTTTATTATACAATAAAAATATACTACATTCAGAATTGAGACAATTTTTTGGCCAGTGAATAAAGCTGCAAGAGAATATCAAACAAGGAATAACATTTGAATGCATCATACAATATAAAACACAACGGCAACATTTGGAATATCTAATAGCCAACATGTCAAGCAAAACACTTTTACACACACACGTAGTTCCACTGAATAAATAATTGGTTTCTGATTGTATTACTAAAACATGCGGTGTGTGTGTGTGTGTGTGTGTGTGTGTGTGTACCTGCGTTGTGCTTGGCCAGGTACTTGTCTTTGTACTGTTTCTTCTTCTTGCCAAACCAGGTACAGCTGGCCTGCTGCTCCTGCTTGGTCTTCTCCATGGCGATACACGCCACACGCCTGGAGGGGGTGTAGTAAAATGTAAGGAAATACAGATACTTCACTTATTTTAAATCTGTGGTAACGGCCTTCAAAACCAAAGACCAGCGTCACATTTCTGCTGAATAATTAGAAAAATATACAGCACTTTTCCTATGAGGATTTTTAGCAATTCTTGCATTATAATTTCAATCCACTTCCTGAATTGGAAATGGAATTGGAATGGAAGTACCAACCCTGCCGGGTTGTACAGTATGGGTTCTGTCCTCACCACTCTTGTAGTTCTGGTGACGGTATGAGCCCTGCGGTTCCATTCTTAGTGTTCTCCAGCTTGCCCTGCCACCAGTTGTGGTCGTCCTTACTGATGATCTGGATGATGTCACCCACCCGGAAGCGGATCCCGGCCTCCTTACAGGGGATGAGGTCATCCTTGGCAGGGTCGTACTCAAACTGGGCACGCACGTAGATCTGAGGGAGGAAACGGAGAAACGTGATTGGTCAGGCCCACTGATCTGGGAGGGAATAGGGGGACTGTGATTGATCAAGCTGGAGGTATGGAGGAAAGAGGTGATTTTGAATGGTCAAACTCCTGACGAGAGCTGTATGGGACATTGATTGGTCAAAATGGCCACAATCGACACAGTAAACAAGCAAAGAAGCAGAGGAGGGAAGAAGAAGAAGAAGAGAAATGAAATTAGGCAAATCAAAGAAAGCTGTACCATTTTAATCGTTCTGGTTGCCTCCGATTGGCTACATCTTACGAGCAAACAACCAACAATTTTAAATG
The DNA here is from genome assembly GCF_964263955.1 of Coregonus lavaretus. Lineage (NCBI taxonomy): Eukaryota > Metazoa > Chordata > Actinopteri > Salmoniformes > Salmonidae > Coregonus > Coregonus lavaretus. The sequence goes on from NW_028165314.1 coordinate 142,889, forward strand.
TAGGGGGGAGGGGGATTATGGACGCCAGCTAATGTTGGATCTACAAGAGCTACAATGAGGGATATACTGCATGGGATCTACTGCTACTTGGATCCACTGAGAGATCTTACCTTGATGGACATTTTGTCCTTGATGGCAGGTCTGGAGATCTAGGGGGTTGAGAGCATCACACACACACATCATGCAGTAGAAAACATACGGGACATCGACAAAGGAGGTGAGTGAGACTGAGGAGTACAGCTTGTGACGGGGGGACAGGGACATGTTACGACAGGGAGAAGGGGACATGTTACGACAGGGAGACGGGTTACGACAGGGAGACGGGTTACGACAGGGAGACGGGGACAGGTTACGACAGGGAGACGGGTTACGACAGGGAGACGGGTTACGACAGGGAGAAGGGGACATGTTACGACAGGGAGAAGGGGACATGTTACGACAGGGAGACGGGGACATGTTACGACAGGGAGACGGGTTACGACAGGGAGACGGGGACATGTTACGACAGGGAGACGGGGACATGTTACGACAGGGAGACGGGGACATGTTACGACAGGGAGACGGGTTACGACAGACAGGGTGACTTTGGCAATGAAACCCTTTATCTACTTCTCCACAGTCAGAATAACTCATGGACACCATTTTTATGTCTCTGTGTCCAATATGAAGGAAGTTGGAGGAATTTGTGTGAGCCAACACTAGCTAGCGTTAGCGCAATGACTGAAAGTCTATGGGTATCTACTAGCATGTTATCAGATACCCATAGACTTCCAGTCATTGCGCTAACACTAGTTAGCAATTGCGCTAGCGCTAGTTAGCAACTTCCTTCAAACTGCACACAGAGACATACAAATGGTATCCACAAGTTCAACTGACTCTGGGTAAGTAGATAAAGGGCCTCATTGCCAAAATCACAAAGTATCCCTTTTATACATGGAGGGGGAATTTAAGATGACATGGATCCAAATGATGTTTGACACATACACAGATATAGAGTGCATTCTAAAAGTATTCAGACCCCTTGACTTTTTCCACATTGTTACGTTACAGCCTTTATAATAAAATTGATTAAATTGTTGTTTTTCTCATCAATCTACACACAATACCCCATAACGACAAAGCAAAAGCAGGTTTTCAGAAATTGTTGCAGATGTATATCACATTTACATAAGTATTCAGACCCTTTACTCAGTAATTTGTTGAAGCACCTTTGGCAGCGATTACAGCCTCGTGTCTTCTTGGGTATGACGCTACAAGCTTTGCACACCTGTATTTGGGGAGTTTCTCCCATTCTTCTCTCAGATCCTCTCAGGCTCGGTCAGGTTGAATGGGGAACGTCGCTGCACAGCTATTTTCAGGTCTCTCCAGAGATGTTCGATCGGGTTCAAGTCCGGGCTCTGGCTGGGCCACTCAAGGACATTCAGAGACTTGTCCCGAAGCCACACCTGCGTTGTTTTGGCTGTGTGCTTGAGGTCGTTGACCCGTTGGAAGGTGAACCTTCGCCCCAGTCTGAGGTCCAGTGCGCTCTGGAGCAGGTTTTCATAAAGGATCTCTCTCTGTACTTTGCTCTGTTCATCTTTCCCTCGATCCTGACTAGTCTCCCAGTCCCTGCCGCTGAAAAACATCCCCACAGCATGATGCTGCCACCACGCTTCACCGTAGGGATGGTGCCAGGTTTCCTCCAGACGTGACGCTTGGCATTCAGGCCAAAGAGTTCAATCTTGGTTTCATCAGACGAGAGAATCTTGTTTCTCATGGTCAGAGTCCTTTAGGTGCCTTTTGGCAAACTCCAAGCGGGCTGTCATGTGCCTTTTACTGAGGAGTGGCTTCCGTCTGGCCACTCTACCATAAAGGCCTGATTGGTGGAGTGCTGCAGAGATGGTTGTCATTCTGGAAGGTTCTCCCATCTCCACAGAGGAACTCTAGAGCTTTGTCAGAGTGACCATCGGGTTCTTGGTCACCTCCCTGACCAAGGCCTTTCTCCCTCAATTGCTCAGTTTGGCCGGGCGGTCAGTTCTAGGAAGAGTCTTGGTGGTTCCAAACTTCTTCCATTTAAGAATGATGTAGGCCACTGTGTTCTTGGGGACCTTCAATGCAGCAGACATTTTTTGGTAGCCTTCCCCAGATCTGTGCCTCGACACAATCCTGTCTCGGAGCTCTACGGACAATTCCTTCGACCTCATGGCTTGGTTTTTGCTCTGACGTGCACTGTCAACTGTGGGACCATATATACACAGGTGTGTGCCTTTCCAAATCATGTCCAATCAATTGAATTTACCACAGGTGGACTCCAATCAAGTTGTAGAAACATCTCAAGGATAATCAATGGAAACAGGATGCACCTGAGCTCAATTTAGAGTCTCATAGCAAAGGGTCTGAATACTTACGTAAATAAGGTATTTCTGTTTTCGCTTTGTCATTATGGGGTAACATTATGTAACGTAACAAAATGTGTAAAACGTGAAGGGGTCTGAATACTTTCCGAATGCACTGTACACACAAACGCAGAGACATACACACAGATACACACAGAGACGTACACACACACACAAACAAGCAAATGGTGTCCCTGGTATAGACAAAGCCATGTGAGAGATGACGAGTCCGACAGGAGAGAAGACTGGAGGAGTTAGGGAAGGGAAGTCTATAGCGCTCACCTGTCGTCCTTTAGGCTGGATGGTAGAGGGCAGATCCTACACACAGAGTTAACACAGAGTTAATACACATCTAATACAACACAATAGAGTCATCTGACAGAAGCTATATCAAGCCACAGATCCTCACCAGGATGGAGCTAGTGACGCTAGCGTGGCCGTTGGCTGGCGACTGTCTGGATAGGTCTGGGGACTCTTTCTGCAGACACACATGAACAAAAAAACGTGAAAAACATCCCAACAGAAAATGGCTTATAACTGAAGAATAGAATGCTCCTTTACCCCATTTACCTGATTTTCTAGAGACACAAGAGAATCGGTCCATACCTCGCAAGACATGGACTGGGACCGGTAGCTGGGGACGATCTTAAAGGTAATGCTCCCTCGCATTTCCCTCTGTGGGGACAACATTATCATCAAATGATCACAACCAATAAGTCTTACACACATGTATTTTTAGTAATGTTTAAGGACAAATCAAACTGATTGGACAATGGTGAGAACGACAGAATCTGATTGGACTACACACCAGCATCTTCTGGAGCTGTTCTACGGTCTGATTCGCCACGCTGATCCCGTTGATCTCTCTGATCTCGTCTCCGACATGCAGCGTACCTAAAAAAGAGTGAGGGTGAATGTGGGTTTGTTTGTGCTAGGGTGTACGGCATATTCCAAAAGTGTCCTGTACCTTGTCTGTGTATCATTCCTCCGTGCATGATACGGGCCACGATGCAGTGGTTCAGATCGTTCATCTTCAGAGTGATGCCCTGAAGACGTCAAGGGTGGAAGGTCAAACAGGAAGAGTCAGTAAATGTGTATGTGTGGTGTGTGTGTGTGTGTGTGTGTGTGTGTCGTACCATAGGTTCGTCAGTATTCTTCTGGAACTGAACCAGGCGTACTCTCGTCACGTTCTCCAGGTCCATGTCTCCGTTGGTGCTCTCGGGAGAGTCTCCGTTCAGGTAGGGTGAGGTGGGCGGGGGGGTCACCCTCAGAGCCTCATCACTGTACACCTCATGGGCCACCACATCATGGGTCTGGAGCAAGGCCTACCCACACACACACAGTCATTAAACATGGATTATACTGGATCATGCAAGTCTACTGTAAGACACACCCTCACACAGACACATCTACAGCAGACAATGAGTGTGCAATATGGCCTTTTAAACAACAGGGGGCACACAAGGTACATAATATAGCCTGTTAGTAAGGAAGCGACTGAGGACATGGTTATGGGGTCACATACAGAGGCATGTGTTTGAGAGAGAGAGGAATGTACATGGAACAGAGAGCATGGCTTACACTAACCCTCTTTCTGACACCACCGATTGTCATTGACACACAACGTGTCGCAATACCTCCCTACCTACTACACACACACACACACACACCACTGGTAACTTCATAACCTGCCTCCTATTAAAACAGAGCAGCCCCAAGACATTTTAGCTGCAAGGCATTATTTGCTTGGTCTTATGAAACGTGACTAAAAGACTGGGTAAGCTACTATGGGTCTACAAAAAATACTTGTATCCAGATGGAATATACGTTTTTTTAAATCTTGTGTCACCAGGTAAGGGGGACCCCCCCCCCTTCTTTAGCCCAAGCCACTGTGTCAGTCTGTAGGCTGAGCGAAAAGGAGAGGGCTCCCAGCGTTGAGATGTCAGTATTTGTATCAGTACAGAAATACCCTCTGGGTCAGAGACTAAGCAGAGGTTAGAGGATGGACAGCCAAACACACCTCAGCTTTAAAAAGGTGCACTACGCAGAAATGCTCCGCCATTTCCTAGTTGCTAAAATTCTAATTGTTTGCCTAATTTCGGTTTATGTGACAAAACAAGCAAGTATAGTGCAGAGAATCATTGTACCATCTAAACCGCTGTGAAATATATTTTCCATCACCAAAATTAATGTATTTTCAGCTGTTCGAAGCTGGTGTACAAAACCAAAAGTAAAAAACGCAAAAACGAAACTTAAGAATGGGAAGCATAGAAATGGCCACATAGAACAGATCTACAGCTTCTTAGACTCACTTTCAATGAGAAAGACAGATAAATAAATAATAAATAGGTCATTTAGCAGACGCTCTTATCCAGAGCTACTTACAGGAGCAATTAGGGTTAAGTGCCTTGCTCAAGGGCACATCGACAGATTTTTCACCTAGTCGGCTCGGGGATTAGAACCAGCGACCTTTCGGTTACTGGCACAACGCTCTTAACCGCTAAGCTATCTGCCGCCCTAGGATCTATAACTAACATTTCTATGTAAATTTGGTCAGGCTGCCCAAAAGGTTACATATTTCAGCTTTAACTGTAACATACAACCACAGATTTTTCTGCCATTGAAATCCTTGGGCGGGCCACCTAAGCGTTTTTTCGGGCCGCCTAAGTCCCCAAAAAATGTCAGCATGGAAAAAGCTTTCAGTTTAAACTTAAAAACGACTAAAGCCAGAAAGTATTTAGAAAAGATAATGGACCAATATATTTTTACATTATAATCTTTGAGAACTAACAATCACCAAAATAAAAGCTAGACAGTCAGGAAGAACAGAAAATTCCCAAAACAATTAATTTAGCAGAATAGATGTTATTATGTTTGAGCAAAAGAACTCCACATTAACCATGGCAAAATACATAGAATTGGAGGAAATTAGCTTTAAAACGGCTACATTTTCTCTCAGTTCCATAGCAAAATGTGTAGAATTGTAGGAAATTAGCTTTAAAACTGCAAAATGTCTCTCAGCTCCATGGAGAAATGTGTAGAATAGCAGGAAATGCTAAACCTTCTCTACACAGCCAAGATGTGGACCTGTAAAATGTTCCCTAAAATTCAGCCGCGCCGACAACGCCCATTACCACGACCCCTGCCACGCCCCTTTTTGATCCAGAAAAAACCCTGACACCAGAGGAGATGAAGAGAGAAAGAGGAGAACATTCCAGAAAAGCAGACCGTTTTTTTCTCTTATTCTTTTTTTTACCTTCTATTTTGACTAATGAGTCCTTCCAACTCAAGTGTTTAAAATACAGAATGTAACCCCCTAACAGAAAGCAGTCTGTACACCATAAACCCCAAAATGGGGCAAAGTATGCAAAACAACACATCCAAGTTCCCATGTGACCTAACGTAAGTTAAATCCCCTTCAAATAAGACGTTTGATTAGATTTAGCCAAGACCCCATGATCCCAGTTCCTCACCAGTGATCCCACTAGAGACAGGTCCGTGGCTGTGGCTCTGCTGTTGACCTCTGCTGTTGCTGTAGCCCCACCCATAAACCTGTCTGCTATATCTGACAGCCCCTCCCCTTTGTCTTGCTGATCTAACAGATTACTCCCTCCCTCCATACCTGCTGGTCTATAGTGGACAAACTAAGGAGCTCGACCCAGTCATGATCATTTGTTTACACACACACACACACACACAGAGAGAGAGAGATGGAGATGACCCACCATGAAGTGTGGCTGTGTGAGGATCCTCCGGAGTTCCTTGGCCTCCATGTTTTCGGGGTAACAGGAGATTGTCTCCAGTACCTAAAGGAGAAGAGAGGAAGTACAATTATAGTATCATATAAGAGCTTCAACACTTAATGCAAAACATTAACAAACCCCAAAATGAATACTAACCAAAACAACAAAATAAAGTATTTGACAAGCACTAGTCCCACAAGAAAAGAGGTGTCGTGACCAAGGCCACTCACCTCTTTGGCTCTCTGTACTCCATCACTGGGAGGGTTTCTGATCTGAGGAGACGACCTGGTGTTGATCTGGTCATAGAGCTGGGACACCAGGGAGAGAGACATTATTATTCGGTCATCTTTCACATATCCTTCCTAACATAAATTTTTTTGGTCTTTTATGTATTAATGGTGCTTTATAAATAAAATGCATTTTCATTCCCAATGAATAATGTGGTGTGTCTGAGCATGCATAGCCCTTTACCTGTGTCAAAGTGCCTGCCACCTAGTGGACTTGACATGAAACTGCATGTGTGTGTGTAGCCCACTCACGTCCAGCAGTGTGTGTAGGTGCTGGTCCTGGAAGACGCTGTGTAAGAAGTCCAGATCTTTCTCACTGCAGTCGGTCAGAGCATGGATCTCCTCCAGGCTGTCCAGCACCTGAGATACTGCTCCTACACACACACACAGGTTATAAAACACACACACACAGGTTATAGAACACACACACATACACAGGTTATAGCACACACACAGGTTAAAGCACATACACACGTACACCAATTATAAGTAGCCAATACTGTAAAAACAGAAAGATTTAGATTTAACACAAACAAAAATACATATAACGAAAAACAAGGACAAACACATTTACAGACACCACACAGCTAGAAACAGAAGTGTTAGGCTAGAGTACCTGCTACATGCAGCGAAAGCAACAGAGACGGCAGAACAGGACGGGACAGAACAGAACAGAAGTACGTCCCATCATCAATATGACAGATTAGACACAGGAAGGAAGGAATAAACCATATCACATGGGATGGAGATAGATGGTATGGAGGTCATGTCATGTGATGGGTTAGTTCAGGTTAGTGAAGGCTGGATCTAGAGATTGTATGGAAGACTAAAGTTAGTTGCCATGCTATTTTAATAAAATAGAAAAACACTGCACACATAGAAATAGGTTAGAACATTTTCAGCTTGTCCTCAAAGGTCATGACAGGTCCAGATTGGACGCGCCACTGACAACGGTTGTGATTGGATCAAATGGAAGCCGTGCAGGCACGCAGCCACCTCATTGGCTGTCGGTGGTGTGACATCACAATGCACACAGAGTCTACTTCCCAATACTTCTGGTTGGCTTCCTGTCCATCTCACCTTGGAGTTCAATTCGCCCCATCAACTGACACAGAGTCAGATATTGTTTCATCCCCCAAATAGGTAAAGTGAGGAAGTTGTTTTAGAGTATTGGGATGCGAGTCATCAAGGGTGCTACAGGCAAGCAGAGGACCGATGGGGGGGCGGAGGGGGTAGTTTAATAGATGGTGATGATTTCATGATGATGTCACACCAGGAAGCTACGTGGGGATACCTACTTTCAGCGGCTAGCAGTCCTACAGAGAGCGCCGCATTGCAACAAAACCACAGAGAAGAGAATTGAGAGAGGGGAAAGATTTAGAAGACAAGAGAAAGAGAGGGATTGTGTAGAGAGAGAGAAAAGAGGAGGGCAGTAAGGATGAAAGACAAGACAGAGAGAGAGAGAGAGAGAGCAAAAAGGGAGAGAGAGAGATAGAGTAAGCAAAAAGCAGAGGTTGTGTTGACTCTAGAAGTGTCTGGAGCTGTGGGCATCTGGCTAAAGTAGCAAAGATGCCGTTCCGATTAAAAAAGGTCCTTTACTCATACACTGCTCCCCCCCTCCCCTCTCCCGTCTCCCCCCCTCCCCTCCTAACACACACACCCCACAGGAAAGTGAATTCCATCCCTAAGCATTTTCTTTTTAGACTTCAGCACCATAAAGGACACTGACTGTGCAGAAAGGAGGGCAGAAATAGTCACAAAACAGAGTGATGCAATGAGGCTGTCTGGACTCACAAGAGGAAGACCAGACTATCACCTACATTGTCTCTAATGCTTTTTCTATGACCCACTCAGTCGGACTCTATAGCGCTCCCATTTTCCCCAAAGTTTGTCAGATGTTTTCATCCTGAAAAGTGGTCTAATGTGCAGCCCACGCCACGTCACACTGTCTGTTGTGTAGATCCAGCTATACGCCTTAATCCCAAATGCATGGGAAGGATAGGCACCATTTCATTTGACCATTTTAGATGGAGCCCATCTAAAAGGCATCTAACTAGATCTACAAACCAGATCACGTGGGACATGCACTCATCACAACATTAGAGCCCTTTTTAGGTCTGAGAACATCTGACAAACATAGCATTCAGTGCAGTAGGCTATTTGACAGAGAGGGCGGCAGGTAGTGGTTAACCCTTTGTTCCCCCATAGATAAAGTCCATAGGAAGTGAAAGTGCATCCCCGAGACAGAGACAGGGAAGTGAGGGCATTGGGCAACGCTAGCCTGGGCACCTCTGTTTCCTTTTTCCACCAATCAGGGGGATTTATAAAAAGACAGAGGCTACCACAGAGACCAGGGCCTGAATGTTCCACTGCTGTTCTGAACACTGGATTGGTTGTGTGGTTAGCTACTGCCTGTGTCATCTGATTACCAGGAAATTAGCTAACGTTGAGGCTTGGTTGAGGTTGAGGCGCTTACAAAAGTGATAGAAATGTGAAACCATCATCATCGTTCTTACATGACGAGCATCCTTTTCTACAGAAGTTGGCTATAGTTGTAGAAATCTATGAGAAGTGAAAAATCACCAGGGGTGTGCTTTAGGACTGTCCGTGGGACAATGAGCTAGCAACACAAACTACGAAAGCGATTGTTGCCATGACATCCGTTCCACTGACACAGCTCGGCTTGGGAGGAGAGCGGCGGGTCTTACCTGAGGAGGTGGGGTCTTCAGAGAAGTCAGGCATCTCCTCTGGTGGGTCTCCGTAGAAGGAGTTAAACTTGTGGCTGGAGACAGCAGCTAACACTGCCCCCTAGGACAACAAAGAACAAGAATGGATTGACTGATTGGATGGTTGATTAATTGGTTGGTTGATTGACTGATTGGTTGACTGATTGATTGATGGAAGATCATCACTTGTGTGTACCTTGAGCTTCCTCCTTGCGTTAAACTTCCTCAGCTGCTCCACCGTCTCTGGCAGGTGGATCTTGTAGGCATACCTGTCCCTCTCCTGGAGGGAGAACACACACACACAGAGAGGTGAACGCCTGTCCCTCACATAGAGGTGAACGCCTGTCCCTCACAGAGAGGTGAACGCCTGTCCCTCACAGAGAGGTGAACGCCTGTTCCTCACAGAGGTGAACGCCTGTTCCTCACAGAGAGGTGAATACCACACAACACTAATAAAGACAAAACACTAACAGTTTCCACTCAATAAACTAGACCGTATTCTCTGGGTTGTGAAAGTAGCTGATGCAGGGGTCGGTCTCCTGCGGGGGAGGAAGTTATGAGAAAACCAACAAATAGCCAAGTGTTAGTTTCATATTAGGTTATAATCAAGGTCTCTCTATGACTACGTGTTAGAGTTGAGGTTAAGGCTGTGTCTGCAACTTCAGCATCGTGCAGACAGGGCTTTGAGTGTGTGTGCAAGCGTGCAAGTGAACGAGTGTGTGTGTGTGCGTGTGTGTGTGTCTGCATGCGTGTTCCCACCTTGAGCCAGGGGTGGTTGAGGGCCTCGTAGACAGTGATCCTCTCTGCAGGGTCAAGCATGAGCATGCGGCGCACCAGGTCCTTGGCGCTCTCTGAGATGTGGCTCCACTGGCGTGGGTTCATCTAGAGGGGGGGCGGGTCACACACACACGCTCTCAGATGGATGTAGGGCTGCACCACCCGGGGGTATGCCGGCTACGTTTATCACCTTGGACAGTACATACCTTGAGCTTTTTAACCTAGCTATAGATATAAGGAACGTTGCCAAGTAAACATACCCCCCACAGAAACAGAATTAGGACTGTTCTATATGGTACATTCTGAATGCTCTGTACGGGCCTTAAGAAGGACTGAGGCAAGCCTTAGCTTGTGGTTGCTAACCACGTGCAATGACCAGCAGCCACAGGTTTCACATCCGCCCCTTTCTCTGCCTTGTAGTGTGTGTGTGTTAGAGGGCAGTTTTGGAAAATCAACTACTACCTTATATTTCCCTTTAATGATAGCCTCAAACAGGCGTTCCTTGGTGCCGTAGAAGGGCAGGCAGCCAGACAGCAGGATGAACAGGATGACTCCACAGCCCCACACGTCTACAGGCTTACCATACGGCTCTCTCTTCACCACCTCTGGGGCCATGAAGTGGGGGGTGCCTACTCGACCTGGGGAGGAGGGAGGGTTAGAGTGTGGGTTTACACACAGATACGAGAGAGGGAGAGGGAGAGGGAGAGAGCAGAGCAAGAGAGGAGAGCGAGAGCAGAGAGCGAGAGAGAGCAGAGCGAGAGAGAGAGCAGAGAGAGAGAGAGCAGAGAGAGAGAGCAGAGAGAGAGAGCAGAGAGAGAGAGCAGAGAGAGAGCAGAGAGAGAGAGCAGAGAGAGAGCAGAGAGAGAGAACAGAGCGAGAGAGAGAGCAGAGAGAGAGCAGAGAGAGAGAACAGAGCGAGAACAGAGCTAGAGAGAGAGAGAGAGCGAGAGAGAGCGAGAGCGAGAGAGAGAGAGCGAGAGAGAGAGCGAGAGAGAGAGAAGAGAGAGAGCACATAGCTAGAGAGAGAGAGAGCAGAGCGAGAGAGAGAGAGAGAGAGAGAGAGCAGAGAGCGAGAGCAGAGCGAGAGAGAGAGAGAGAGAGAGCGAGAGAGCGAGAGAGCGAGAGAGCGAGAGAGCGAGAGAGCGAGAGAGCGAGAGAGCGAGAGAGCGAGAGAGCGAGAGAGCGAGAGAGAGAGAGAGAGAGAGAGAGAGAGAGAGAGAGAGAGAGAGCGAGAGCGAGAGTGAGAGCGAGAGAGAACGATAAATCCACAGTCAGTATAGAGTACCTCCTGCCACCAGGCCTGACTCTCCCAGCTGTATGGCCACTCCAAACCCCCCCAGCTTGACTGGAGCTGAGTTCTCCTTAGAGGCCAGCAGGACACAGTGAGGCTACAAGACAGGACCAAGACAGAGAGAGATGGAGGGATTGGGTTCAACATTTTGTACCATACTATTCTAGTAAAACCTTGATAGTGCTGGACCAAAAGGCTGTTCCTAGACAGGACTAAGGCAGAGAGCTACAGTCCAACTGATAGTTAAGGGAGGAGAAAAGAAAGGAGGAGGACGACACTGGACAGATCGAGAGAACACCAGAGAAAGGAGGAAGAGAGGAGACAGGAGTAAATAGAAGAGATTGCGGATGAGTAGCAGAGTGCAGCACTGGAGTACGTGACAGTCAGCCTCTGTGGTCTCGCAGCGCTGGTTTCCTCCGCCTTGCCTGCACATCACTCTGGAGGAGAGGGGGGAGGATGGGGTCTGTGGTCTGACGGCTCTGATAGCTGCTAACAGCTGACAAGGGGCTGGTGGGGGGAGGTGTGAGAGAATAACATCTCGAGGCACACAGAGAGAGAGAGAGAGAGAGAGAGAGAGAGAGAGAGAGAGAGAGAGAGAGAGAGAGAGAGAGAGAGAGAGAGAGAGAGAGAGAGAGAGAGAGAGAGAGAGAGAGCGAGAGAGAGAGCGCGAGAGAGAGAGAGCGCGAGAGAGAAGTGAAGAAACTCAGACAAGACATCTGAACCAGAGAGAGGAAGATAGAGAGGAGGAAAGAGAGCGAGGGAGGAGAGCTCAGAGTAGCAGATGCAGTAACAGACTCATACTTTTGAGCAAAAGAGACAAAGAAAGAAAGGTGAAAGGTGTGTCGGAGAGTAACGAGAGAAGTCCCAACACTATCCCACAGAACCTGATAACCAAGGGACAGCAGGACCAGGGGCTGTTAAAGGATATGGAACAATTCACACACTCAAACTACAGCTGGAGAGTCTCTGACATGGAGGGAATCTGGATGGTGAGTGAGATCATGTCTTAATAAAATCATCAGTGAATCGGTCTGTGTGAATCTGTGTGAGACCACTAGGCAGGCCACGTTCTTTACTTGGTGCTAAATCCAAAATAGGTCGTAGGTACAATACAATAATTGCACTTTAAGTAGTGGTTGATTTTTCATTACTTATTTTCCTGCTACAGGGTAGTAACTTGAAAAACAACTTGAAGTGGTAAAAGTTGTGACATTTCAAAATAGATGAGTTACTTGAGACTACAGTGCTTTGTCAATGCAAACCGTATCTGCTAACCGCCAAAGTCCTTTCCTGTTAACAGCCCACAGCTTTGACATGTCCGTTTTTCATCCTTATCAATAAAAAACATCTCTCCACCCCCACCTCTCTCTCTCCCTCTTTTCTTCACAGCACTGAAAATCTGCTGGTCCTAGAGACACCCCAGCCTCGACACAATGACCACTCTTCTCTCCTCCCCCCTTTCCACCTCATCTCCCCTCTCCTCCTCTTCCTTCCCCCTCTCCAATGCCACCCATCCTCTCTCTACCTCCTCCTCCTCCTTCCTTTTCTCCTCCACCTCCTTCCCCCTCTCCCCCTCTCCAAACCAGACCCTCTGTAATCTAGATGACGGTGCACTGCGCCTCCCCCTGGTCTTCCTCTACTCCCTCTTCTTCCTCCTGGGTCTGGTAGGTAACCTGCTGGCCCTGTGGGTCTTCCTCTTCCTCCACTCCAGAAGGAACTCTGTCCGGGTGTTCCTCATCAACGTGGCTATAGCTGACCTGGTGCTCCTGGCTTGCCTTCCCTTCAGAGTCCTCTACCATGCTAATGGGAACCGCTGGATCCTCGGCCCCCTGGTCTGTAAAGTGGTGGGCAACCTCTTCTACATGAACATGTATATTAGTATCACTCTGTTGGGGTTCATTAGTCTGGATAGGTATGTGAAGCTGAAGGGGCGGGGCGGGGCGGGGAGGGGCCTGGCCAGTAGGCTGAGAGGCGGGGGATGGAGCTGGGTGGCGTGCGGGGCGCTCTGGGGGCTGTCCCTGGTGGCGGCCGTGCCCATGATCGCCATGTCGGAGGGCAACGAGGAACCTGGGAAGTGTTTCCAGTATAAGCAGCGGCGTGGGGCGAAGGGGAAGGCTTACTTTAACATGGCTCTGGTGCTGCTGTTCTGGGGAGTGTTCTGCCTGCTGGTTGTATCCTATGGGAAGATAGCCATGCGCCTCCTTAAGGTGTCCAGGGATAAACCGGACCTCCCCAACGCCCACCGCTACGGCTGCACCGCCAGGAAGTCCTTCTTCGTGCTCTTCCTGTTCACCGTCTGCTTCGGGCCCTACCACGCCTTCCGCCCAGTCTACGTCCTCTCCCAGCTCAGCCAATCCCCAGCCTGCGATTACTTGCGCCTGGTGGACAGGACCAATGAAGTCATGTTGTTGTTCTCCGCCTTCAATGCCGTCCTGGACCCTGTGATGTACTTCCTGTTGTCGGGCTCGGTGCGTAAGGCCGCCGTGAAAGCCCTGGGACAGAGCCTCGGCAACCGGCTCCACTTCCTTAACGACGGGACCTCCAACAGCTCGGTAACAGAGTTCAGACGGACCTCTCTGTCCGTCATCTCCCCAAACACCGCCATTAACCCCTCCCACACGCCCAGGACCAGCCTCTGTCTGATTAGCCCCACCCTCCGCCCTGGCACAGCCATAGTGGCAAAGCAGTGACTTTACAGACTTCATTGTTTTACTTCATGGGCTTTAACTCTATTTCCATTATAATGTATACCATGTACTAAACAACTGAAGTAGGTGACAAGGGCCAACGTCTAGAACTAGGCTCAGTTACCTATAATGGAACGGACCAGATTTCCTGAATCAAAGTGATATAAATGCCTGTGTCCTCGCTGTTTGTTAACTAATAGTCAGTAATATGTGACACAATCGTATCTGATATAACACTGTACAAAGTCAATCAATAAATACATGTGAGCTTAAATGGTATAAGATGACAGTTTTGTACCTACAAAATGAAGGACAGGAGGTCACTGAAAAGGATTGTAAAGTAGCCTTGGGGTGAAACCTGAATGACTGATAAGCAGCATACACACTCCCCTCTACTGGTTGTATTACGTACTACCACTACAGCTGTCTAATACATTTACATTTACATTGTAGTCATTTAGCAGACGCTCTTATCCAGAGCCACTTACAGTTAGTGAGTGCATACATTTTCATACTGGCCCCACGTGGGAAAAACGAACCCACAACCCTGGCGTTGCAAGCGCCATGCTCTACCAACTGAGCTACAGGGGACTAATACTCACACAGGCACCATGACACACACACACTGAAACACAAACACTGAAACACTGTCTGACACCCACAATTCTTACAACCCAAATCATAAGTATTCAAACAGACAAATACACACACACACCAACAAACAAAAATACACCTTGCATATAAACACCACATACACACAACACAGGGGGGGAGTGTGTAACTGTGTAAACACACACTCACACACTGACTTACTGACATTGGTATTAACACACACGCAAAAGCTCCCCTTATCCCCTCTGGGAGTCACCAAATGTGTCTGTCTGTGTCCATCAGACTAAAGTAATGGAGCAGGATGGACAGTGTCTGTCTGTCCAATGAGGCCCGTGGGCAGGGCTCGCTCCATCTGGTCTGGCATTGTGGCCTACTGTATGTTAGAGAGGTAATCCTGAAGCTGTGCTTTCTGGCCTATCAAACAGGGTTTCAGCAGGGTTTCCCCTTACACTACACACTAATCCAGCCCCAGCTTAACTCACCTTCATTCCTAGTTGGCCTACTACTCCTGCTGCTACAACCCAATGGGCTGATGGGTCAGTTATCGTTGGGTTACTCAATATACAAAAATATACACTCAATACGAGAAGACAGACGGTGGATCACCAATGGTTACCTCATTATGTTTGAAATCAATAGATGCCATTAGAAGAAGTGTCAACAGTGCTGTTTAGATAAGGGGGACGTGGGACTGGAGATGTGGGGTGGGGGAGCTTACCTTCACGTCACGGTGAATCACGTTGTTGTCATGGCAATACCGCAGCGCCTCCAAGATCTGTCTCATGTAGTGACTATAAGACAAGAACGAAGAGGGAGGGAGGGGGAGAGAGAGAGAGAACGAAGAGGGAGGGAGGGGGAGAGAGAGAGAGAACGAAGAGGGAGGGAGGGGGAGAGAGAGAGAGAACGAAGAGGGAGGGAGGGGGAGAGAGAGAGAGAACGAAGAGGGAGGGAGGGGGAGAGAGAGAGAGAACGAAGAGGGAGGGAGGGGGAGAGAGAGAGAACGAAGAGGGAGGGAGGGGGAGAGAGAGAATGAAGAGGGAGGGGGAGAGAGAATGAATGAAGAGGGAGGGGGAGAGAGAGAATGAAGAGGGAGGGGGAGAGAGAGAATGAAGAGTGAGGGGGAGAGTGAGTGAGGGAATTAGCAACGCCACTACTTCTTAGAGAGCTCCTTCTAAAAGCAGTTCTAATCACAGGCATGTAGAGTCCCCAAGGTTCTCATCATCCTACCACTGAATACAAGGCCACTTACTCCAAATGAGGCCTTCGGTGAAAATGTCAATTGTGACGTGTGTTTAACTGGCTACGGCTTCACTGTAGACAAAGCCCACATCAGCCCGCTTCACAATTTCAAAACAAGTCAGCTCCGTCCATACTGGAGCAGCAGAGAGGAAATATGGGAACGTAAGAGTCAAGTTTTTACCTGGCTACGGCTTCACTGTAGACAAAACCAGCATCCGCCCGCTTCACAGTCTCAAAACACAGGTCAGCTGTATCCATACTA
Source organism: Coregonus lavaretus (assembly GCF_964263955.1). Taxonomy (NCBI): domain Eukaryota; kingdom Metazoa; phylum Chordata; class Actinopteri; order Salmoniformes; family Salmonidae; genus Coregonus; species Coregonus lavaretus. Next base: position 158,888 of record NW_028165314.1, read on the forward strand.
TGTCAGAGAGGTAGAAATCACATAAGATAGAACTTTATTGAATTTGGATTACACCGTTAGTACAGAAAGTGAATAGGGAGGGCCCACTCCAAAATATCAAGTCAATTCTAGAACAGAAATTATACAATTTAGTCCATTCTAGAATAGAAAGTCAATAGGTGACCATTCAAGAAACAAAATGGCCAAAACACAACCAACTTACAACTCAAAGACCATGTAGAGCATGCCATCTGAGCTGTAGGTTTCTAGTAGCTCTACGATGTGAGGGTGCTTCAGCATGTGACAGATACTGGCCTCTCTCTTCAGATCTGTGGAGGAAACAGGAGCGATAAGAGATGGAACCCATTTTCCAGCATTGAGATGCATCCGTTTGTCCTCTTTCCTCCTTCTAGGTGTATCCCCTCATCCCCCTGTTTTCCCTGACCTCTCCTCCGCAGTGACCCAGTTGGCAAACTCCAGTCGGAGCGCAGGAGGGGAGTTAAGAGAAGAGGAAATACCTCCGGCACTTGTTCGTGTTTTCATTCCCTCTCTACCCGAACCACATAAACATCAAAGGATATTAACATGGAGGGGTGCACGTGTGCAGGCAGGGAGGCTTGACTGCAGCGTGGGAAGCACACACACACACACACACGGAAGCAGCAAAGACTAAGCAGCAGAAGAAGCACACATTACACACACATACACACACCGAAGGGGGTGAAAATAGTTGAAAAAGTGAAGCTGTGGGAGCTCATGTGGTACTAGAGGTCTGGTCTGGAGTTGGACCCAGTCAGACATAATGCACTGTTGTTCTCTTCTGTTCTGCAGTTCACTTCACCCTATAGAGACCTCATTTCCACACTCCCCTCCAGTCTACTAGTCTGCAGAGACCACGAACGTGTGTGTGTGTGTGTGTGCTGTGTTGTGACGGGCCTAGCTCATGACGCAAGACCCAGAGACTCCGTCCTGATTCTCTCACTATCTCTGTGTTGAGTCTCTCTCTCTCTCATTCCTCCCCCCTCTCATACACAGAAGAAGAGTAGGAGACCATGAGAGAGAAAAACAGAACACATCATGATACAAGGTAGTAACTGAGGAGGGTATAGTTTGACAGTATGGACTTAGTGGGCAGCGCAGCAGCATAGATGTGCTCTCTATACGCGCTCATTCATGTTCAATGAAGCCCACAGTCTGATTGCTAACTCAAAATGTCACCGCACACAATTAACACGACTGTTTTCTGTGAGTTTCTGTAAAACTACAGCGGGAGGGGAGGGAGAGGTTAGTTTCATCGGGGGTCCAACTGTCTTTTCTGCCAGCGCTGTGGGGGTTTTAAATGAAAGTGACATTTACGAGTTCCATTCAGCACAACTCTTGAGCTAGAAATGAACCTCTCAGCATTCAAACACAGTGGAGGGCCTCTCCCTCTAGCCTTCTCTCTACTCTGTTGCTCTACCGCTTCCTCTCTACCTTTCTCCCCCTCTCTGATTAGCACGTATTCTCTCCCTCTACTAGGTTCTTCCAGACCCAGACTCTCTCTCACTATCAGTTTACTAGCTTCTTCCAGACCCAGACCCTCTCCCTCTATCAGTTTACTAGGTTCTTCCAGACCCAGACCCTCTCCCTCTATCAGTTTACTAGGTTCTTCCAGACCCAGACCCTCTCCCTCTATCAGTTTACTAGGTTCTTCCAGAACCAGACACACTCCCTCTATCAGTTTACTAGGTTCTTCCAGACCCAGACCCTCTCCCTCTATCAGTTTACTAGGTTCTTCCAGACCCAGACCCTCTCCCTCTATCAGTTTACTAGGTTCTTCCAGACCCAGACCCTCTCCCTCTATCAGTTTACTAGGTTCTTCCAGACCCAGACCCTCTCCCTCTATCAGTTTACTAGGTTCTTCCAGACCCAGACCCTCTCCCTCTATCAGTTTACTAGGTTCTTCCAGACCCAGACCCTCTCCCTCTATCAGTTTACTAGGTTCTTCCAGACCCAGACCCTCTCCCTCTATCAGTTTACTAGGTTCTTCCAGACCCAGACCCTCTCCCTCTATCAGTTTACTAGGTTCTTCCAGACCCAGACCCTCTCCCTCTATCAGTTTACTAGGTTCTTCCAGACCCAGACCCTCTCCCTCTATCAGTTTACTAGGTTCTTCCAGACCCAGACCCTCTCCCTCTATCAGTTTACTAGGTTCTTCCAGACCCAGTCCCTCTCCCTCTATCAGTTTACTAGGTTCTTCCAGACCCAGACCCTCTCCCTCTATCAGTTTACTAGGTTCTTCCAGACCCTCTCCCTCTATCAGTTTACTAGGTTCTTCCAGACCCTCTCCCTCTATCGCTATCAATATTTTCACACACACAAACAATTCTCTCTTTCCATTTCCTTATGTTCCGGTCCTTGGCTCTTGGGCCCAGCTCTGACCGGAGCTTCACAGATGGCACACCATGAACGCCAAAACCCAGGGCACTGCCATCACAGTGTGACACACACACACACACACACACACACACAGAACAGCATGAAACGGCACGAAACTGCGTGGAAAGTTAGTATGCATCAGCGCTTTACCCAGACACACACACACACAGAGTGCGCTTTACCCAGACACACACACACACAGTGCGCTTTACCCAGACACACACACACACACAGTGCGCTTTACCCAGACACACACACAGTGCGCTTTACCCAGACACACACACAGTGCGCGAGTGTGACTCTTCCTTACCCTCTGTGCTGAGGCCAGGGCTGGAGGTGAAACTGGCCACGTCTACGATCTTCACCGCAAACTGCTGCCCTGTGTCCCTGTTGATACAGCGCCTCACCACACTGAAGGGACCCCTGGAAGACAGAAAACACAGTGGGTTAGTCACGTTTCACACACACACACACACACACACACACACACACACACACACACACACAGCAATTCCAGATCTACACCAGTGCCTTAGGAATAGGGGGAAGGGGTCGATTTGGAATTCATCCTTGGATATATCTGGCACCTTTACATTCTCTCTGTTCTTCCCTGTAGGCCTTCAGTAATCACATTGCAGTAACAAGAACCCAACAGCCATGAACAGCAGGTGGTAGCAGTGGGAACAGCCCTGAATATGATGGAGCCTATTTGAGGGAGCATAATGCTGGAGCTGTAGCAGCTAGCGACGTAGCCTAGCCTCCTCTCCTCCGCCTGGGGAATTACAGAGCAGTGGTGAGCACAGCTGGGAAGACTAAAATAAAAGCCCCATTCCAGAGGCCTCGAGGCAGGAAGAAATAGCATTGCTGACAGGGGCCTTGGACCAGGGTGTTGGGTTTGGGTTGAGGATACGGTACGGCAGGGAAGTGTACTGGGCATTGGGCAAGGTTGGAAATCCCAACGGGCGCACACACACACACACACACACACACAGAGGAAAAACAGTAGTAGAGGAAATAAACCCAGAACAAACGCACACATTTACACACACACACCCTCGCACGCAAGTCCCCATTGCACACTGTGCTCAGCTGTCCCGCTCAGTATAATCTTAAAGGCTGTGGCAGTGACACTGATGCTGACAAAGACACGTGACTGAAAGGCATCTGACAGCACACACACATGGAAATAAGAGCCATCACTAAACAGCAATGCATAAAACTCAGTGGCAGGGATTCCAACTCCATCATAACAGAGTTAAGGCTAATTCATAAAAGTTTCCTATAAAATAGGCCTACAACCTGATAGCCTATAAATACTAACCAATAGGTAGGGGGTTACAGCCACCATGTGTGGGCCTCTCCTACTATAATGATTAACCCAGCTCTCTGCCTCTGGTGGGAGGGAGGGGGAAGACTGACCCATATGCTAAAGAAAATATCCCCCAGACATTACTAAATCTGTGAAAACAGTGCAAGACTCCCTCAAATCCCCCCCTCCCCCTCTCCGGTGGGGTTGAAAGACAGCCCTGGCTGACAGCCGTTTATCTCATTAAGACAAAGGAAGGAAAGAGGCACAAGCTGAAAAACAACTGCTGGTTCCCTTCCACCCTAGCTCCTCCTACGGTGTAACACTGGTTCCCTTCCACCCTAGCTCCTCCTACGGTTTAACACTGGTTCCCTTCCACCCTAGCTCCTCCTACGGTGTAACACTGGTTCCCTTCCACCCTAGCTCCTCCTACGGTGTAACACTGGTTCCCTTCCACCCTAGCTCCTCCTACGGTGTAACACTGGTTCCCTTCCACCCTAGCTCCTCCTACGGTGTAACACTGGTTCCCTTCCACCCTAGCTCCTCCTACGGTGTAACACTGGTTCCCTTCCACCCTAGCTCCTCTTACGGTGTAACACTGGTTCCCTTCCACCCTAGCTCCTCCTACGGTGTAACACTGGTTCCCTTCCACCCTAGCTCCTCCTACGGTGTAACACTGGTTCCCTTCCACCCTAGCTCCTCCTACGGTGTAACACTGGTTCCCTTCCACCCTAGCTCCTCCTACGGTGTAACACTGGTTCCCTTCCACCCTAGCTCCTCCTACGGTGTAACACTGGTTCCCTTCCACCCTAGCTCCTCCTACGGTGTAACACTGGTTCCCTTCCACCCTAGCTCCTCTTACGGTGTAACACTGGTTCCCTTCCACCCTAGCTCCTCCTACGGTGTAACACTGGTTCCCTTCCACCCTAGCTCCTCCTACGGTGTAACACTGGTTCCCTTCCACCCTAGCTCCTCCTACGGTGTAACACTGGTTCCCTTCCACCCTAGCTCCTCCTACGGTGTAACACTGGTTCCCTTCCACCCTAGCTCCTCCTACGGTGTAACACTGGTTCCCTTCCACCCTAGCTCCTCCTACGGTGTACGCCAGATTGAAGGGACAGAGGAGGTGTAAGCAATAAGGTGTGGACTACACCTAGCCTTCATATGGATTATGATTTTATTCTACCATATTGTTAACACCTAGGTCTGCAAACACTGTAGTGGTGGTGGGGTTGGAAAGTAATAAAGGGAAATATATTTTTTTAAAGGAGATATTTTTTTTAAGGAGATATTTTTTTAAAGGATAGATTATATATATATATATATATATATATATATATATATATATTTGCGAGAGAAAGAAAACATGGGGGATTGGAAGTGATGCAGACAATTACATTGATGGAAGTTACAATCTATCTGCAATATTAAAGCTGATCTACCCTAAAAAATTGTTTTTTGAAATAATACACAAACAAAACACTGAAGTGGTAGGGAATGGAGGTAAGGGGATGGGTGTAGAATTGGCCTGGACTAGTATTGCCCAGCCTAAGCATCAATAAACCTACCATAATATCCATGACACTGTGACGAGCCAAAGGCCAGGGGAACTCAGCGAGGTTGGAGGTCAATTTCATCTCAAATCAGCTCAAGAATTCAAATATCCTCACAGAAGATGATAGACTAGCTGCCCAATTTGAATTCGTGAATCGAATTGCAATTCATCCCCCTAGTTGCCGAATGTAGACTGAGTGAGTTCAAATGGAACTGACCCCGCCAAACCCCCCACCCCTGGAACGTGCCAAGGCAAGCGATCACACGCAGGAGTGTCATTCCACGGGGGAAGGAGTGCAAGGAAGGAGAGAGAGGGAGGGGGAGAGTCAGTATGCACTCTTTGATGACATAGGCACAGCTGTGCTCACAACATGGGCCTCCTCCCACGTTCAGCACACCCCTGCAGTGTTAGTATTACCCTAGAATTTGCCCCTCCCCTCCCTCGCTAGCTCGCTATGAAAGATGCGAGTGTTTGTGTTCTCAGAAGTACGGCAACTAATCAGTCTTGTTTTCTTTCTACTAAATGTCTTGGTAAATCACGGTATTTAACTAACTTTAAAGTACTTTATTTAGGAGTGATCTGTTCACAGGCAGCAGGTAGGCTGGCAGCTCCAGATTATTTGATTGACAGTTCTGGTCGCCTACTGATGGACTTTAGTCCCCCTTCAGAAGCACCATTCCTTTACAGACAAGTAAAACTCCCGTTCAGTGGCGCTTCTAAACCACCATTGTACTCCACCATTGTACTCCACCATTGTACTCCACCATTGTACTCCTGAGTGGCGCAGTGGTCTAAGGCACTGCATCGCAGTGCTAACTGTGCCACTAGAGATCCTGGTTCGAATCCAGGCTCTGTTGCAGCCGGCCGCGACCGGGAGACTCATGGGCGGCGCACAATTGGCCCAGCGTCGTCTAGGGTAGGGGAGGGAATGGCCGGCAGGCATGTAGTTCAGTTGATAGAGCATGGTGTTTGCAACGCCAGGGTTGTGGGTTTGATTCCCACGGGGGGGCCAGTATAAAAAAAAAATATGTAATCACTAACTGTAAGTCACTCTGGATAAGAGCGTCTGCTAAATGACTAAAAATGTAAAAATCTCCAGAGAAGGTTTTGTGTCGGTATTTAAAAAGCTGTAGAGTACCCTTAGACAGACATGCCGTAGCCAAGGCGCTTTCAATGGTGACTGCGGTAGATTTAACGTCATTGCCCGGTCCTAGCGGTCATAATGGGACCATTATTCTGCATTGTGAAATGTGTATGATTTTTTTCTTATAGTTTTAACGGAAAACCGATTTCAAAAATGACTGTTTAAATGGCAGTTTAAACGTTAAGCAAAATTGTCAACTTCTCACATCCCTAGTAGTGAGGAGTAAGGGAACGTTGCCTTCCATTGAAGTAGGCTAAGAATGTGACTCATACTTACTCTTTTTGTGTCAGAGTCCGATTACAGTCCAACAATGGTGTTAAAAACAACGAGGCGGAGTTCATTTAACTAGTCCCCGATGCCCAAACTGTGTAGACACTAATTGCGCCAAACACCTTCTAAAATGCCAAGTGTCTTGAGGTAGGAAAGTGGAAGAACACACAAGGCCCTAAATATCTGCTTGGTTTAATTTACTGGTTACTTGAAAATCAAATCAAATCAAATCAAATTTTATTGGTCACATGCGCCGAATACAACAGGTGCAGACATTACAGTGAAATGCTTACTTACAGCCCTTAACCAACAGTGCATTTATTTTAAACAAAAAAGTAAGAATAAAACAACAACAAAAAAGTGTTGAGAAAAAAAAAGAGCAGAAGTAAAAAATAAAGTGACAGTAGGGAGGCTATATATACAATAGAATAAAGTGACAGTAGGGAGGCTATATATACAGGGGGGTACCGTTGCATAGTCAATGTGCGGGGGCACCGGCTAGTTGAGGTAATATGTACATGTGGGTAGAGTTAAAGTGACTATGCATAAATACTTAACAGAGTAGCAGCAGCGTAAAAAGGATGGGGTGGGGGGGCAGTGCAAATAGTCCGGGTAGCCTTGAAGAGAACAACCTTTTGAATATTCATGGTGGGGAATTAGTATTCATCCTGCTGCACCGGAGTGCGTCTGAAATTCACAGGCCGAAATACCTCCAGGACATTCAGCCAGTCTCAGAGCAGAGATATCCACTTCTCTCCCAGACTCAAGTACGGTAGTCTGAGAGCTGAACTACCAATTAAATGCACCCAACCATCGTGTTTCTTTTACCTACAACATCCCTTTCAGAATCAGATCAGATTGTGTTACGTAAAAGAGGAAAACGTATGTAGGGAGGTAAGGAGAGAGGAGGAGAATCAAAGGAAAGAGAGGAAGAAAGCAGGCAAAAGTACATAGAGAGGTAAAGAGAGGGGAAGGAAGGAAGGAAGGAAGGAAGGAAGGAAATGAGGCACTTTTTGGGAAATAACCAGAGTCAGACACTGGAAGCCCAGGAGCCCTTAGACAAGCAGAGACCAAATTCGATATCACCTCCGAGTCCGCTGTTCTCAGAGCAGTCCCCAAACCCATTGGTAAGAATAAATCAGCCAGGCCAAACTCCCCAGAGTCCACTCTCTGTTAGGAGCTGACCACACACTTCCTGACAAATAGTGACGACAAGAAACAACGAGAGAAGAGAAAGTTAGAAGGAATCTAGAATTCTGAGAAGCGCCTCGGGAGGTGTTGGCAGATGGAGAATCTTAACAGCATGCCTAGAGTCAGTTACATTACTCATCTCATTATAATGGCTGAGGTGGAGAACAGTTCCTAGACCTGTAGATGAGGGTGTAGGCTAAACTGTCTGTGAATGAGTGGGCCCAAGACACATGCACAGTACAGGAAGAGGAAAGACGGTGAAGGGTTTGTTGTTATGTTTGTTCAGGGATAGCTTAGCTTTCCTATGTTCTATCAGTAATGAATGAACTGAGTGTTACGGTTGCTCAGAGAATCCATTAGAGGCTATAAGACACACACACACACACACACACAAATGGTAGTTAGCTTTATGTGTAGCAAATGTGTTTATTGTATGTAGAGCTATGGATTAATTAAGAAAAACTGCTTTTAAAAAAAACTGCTTAAAATTGAATGAGATCAATGCGATACAAAGCATTAAAACGTAGGCTAGGCTAGCAGTTGATGTGTAATTAGCTGAGCCAACGCGAGCCAGAGTACTGATCACTCCACCGGTTCCTAGCCATTCTGACAATATTCCAATCCTTCCTGGCCCTAATGAGTACCCCAGAGCCAGAATGGAGAGCCACGTGTGATCCCAGTTGCACTCGTCTGCATTACTATTCCCATGTAGAGAGAATCATTATGAGCAGAGACGGCTCAAATTACCCACGCCTCGCCCATCCCCTTCAACTGGAGCATAAATGCCCGGCATGAGCACGTCACTGTGTTTTACTGAAATATAACACACACAATGGGCTAATAAGTAGGATTGCATAACCCGTTTGCGTGAGATTTACTTCTCTCAGACAGATAAGGATGCAGTGAAGAGTAAGGCCTTGTGCCATCCTTTGTCAGAATAATGGCTGAATAGGCAATGGGCCTTAGTTCACTGCTCATTTAGAGGGTCACGCCTAGGCTACTGTGCTTTGTCCAATCTGTTTATGCATTTGTTTTTACCAAAATTATTCAAACTAAATCGGAAGATATCTCATTTTTATATATTTTACAAAGGTTTGCTTCCAAAAGCACCAGTAGGCCTACTCCCAATGGTCCTGCAGTAGACAAATAGCTAAGCAATTGGTCCGAGTAACTCAAATAATGTCTACCAATACTCTCAAATGGGTATCCGAGTAACTCAAATAATGTCTACCAATACTCTCAAAAATGGGAGTCCACGTCTCCTTTTAACTTTCTTAAAGGAGGAGAAAGGAGAGGAGAGCCTGGCACTAGCTGGCCGTCAGCCAACTGTGTATGGATCCGGAGGAACTCGATTCCAACAGAGAGCCAGGGGGGGAGGGTTCCATTCTGGTCGATTCAGAATGTTCCAGATAGTGAGACTGAACACCCCATTCAGCTAAGTGTACAGTAAGCTACACCTCAGAGAACAATGAACATACTGTAATAGTCAACTAGCAGGTTATCGTCAGAGCTTGACCCTACTGGCAATCCTCCCCACCCACCCAGTCACCCACACAGTCACCCACACAGTCACCCACCCAGTCACCTCCCTTGACTCCTACACAAGGAGGATCACAGACAGAAGAGTAGAGGCGGACACTACAATGGAAGTGTGTGGTGGTGGTGGTGGGGGATAATTGGTCTGACGTACATGTTTACAAGGGGAAAATATCAAGGGTCAACTGGTGAGTCAAGACAAAAGATGAGCGTATCTGATGGGAACGGTCATCTTCATTCTTCAGAATGGATCCCTTTTTCTGGCAGATGCTTTAGTCATACTGTACCGGGGTGTTTCCTAGATTAAATGTTGTGAGATACTGAGCGAGATCTGGAAGCAAGCACTATAATTAAGCAATAAGGCCCGAGGAGGTGTGGTATAAGGCCAATATACCACGGCTAAGGGCTGTTCTTAGGCACGATGCAACGCGGAATGCCTGGACACAGCCCTTAGCCGTTGTATATTGGCCATATATCACAAACCCCCGAGGTGCCTTATTGCTATTATAAACTGGTTACCAACGTAATTAAAGCAGTAAAAATAAATGTTTTGTCATACCCGTGGTATATGGTCTGATATACCACAGCTGTCAGCCAATCAGCATTCAGGGCTCAAACCACCCAGTTTATTAAAAGAGATTAGGTAGAAATAACAGAGAGATTAAAACACTCCTCCAGCTCAGGAAGTGAGGCGAAACAAAGGCACAGTCATCCCAAAGGCCTTCTGCCAACCCCAAACCTCCACACTGTCGGCCAACCTTAGACAAATTACAGCGGAGGTGTGTTGCTGTGCGAGTGTACTAGCCCAAGACAATTCCCTTATCAGCTAACACGAACACCTGCATATGTCGCTGGTTGACATGTCTATTTACACTATACCAGACGCTGTCGGCAGAGTGTCACACCTACTTCGGTAAGTGTCACCACACCATTTCAATTATTATTATTATAAAAAAATTAATAAAAAATGTTGGTCATTTTAGCAGACGCTCTTATCCAGAGCGACTTACAGTATCATTCACAATCATTCACAGATCTACATTGTCAGTCAAATGTCTCTCGTCAAAAAAAATGTCTGTTTTAGATCACAAACCTCCTCAGAGGGCTATAAGCCACATGTGAAGTGAGCATTCCATTGGCAGTTATTGTTAAGGCTACATGTATGGAGGCAGATCTGGTAAACACATCCAGACTATATTACACTACATATGGGAATGTTGATTCTCAGAGCCATGCATGGAAGCACAGGCAACACTAGAAGCGGAAAAAAAAAAATGTTAGGCTGAAAAATCGCATCCGACTAAGCACAGCCGTCACATGGTGACAAACATTTGTTGCCGTCTCAACGCCGCTTTAAACGTCCCTGACTATACAGACCCTTGAGTGGCGAACACAGCACATCTTCAGTTCATCGAACACTCCCCATGAACTAACAAGGGAACGAAAACGTCTGAACCAATTGGAGCAAGGGATAGCAGGAGAGGAGTTCTAAGCCTCTGTTCGTTGGTTCCCTAGCTCTTCTTGACAGGCAGTGTGGTTTACAGGAAGAGGTCAGCCCTTGAGTGCGGCAGCGCCTTGCTGACATTAGTTATATATCCAGCCTCGGGGCAATCCTATTCCTAACCCTCCATTGTCTCCAATGATCTTCCTCAGCCTCCCCTCCCTTCACCCTGGGCTGAGGAAAATGATCCCCAGCTTTCAGCAGGAGAGGCTGGCAGAGTTCTCTACCTAAAAAGACACTGGCTGGTACTCAAAGTGCTTTTGTATGACAATCGCATAACTGTCAAACTAGGCTACATCGCCGGTGGAGAGAATCGATTTGGAATCGTGCTTTTTTGTTCGGCTCTCTTTCCCAAAGCTGGGATATGATCAAGTTTATAAGAAAAGATTTGCTTCACTAAACCGAACCTGGTGATGTAGAGTGAAATAAACAAGGTAGCGTAGCTGTTTGGGTAAAATACCTCCTTGTGCCCTGACAACTATGAGTGAGAAAGGAAGGATGAAAGGAGGAACAAATGATGTTGGGAAAGGGAAGGTAGGAGGCCATGAAGCCCTTTCTGATCATGCTGCTAACATAGTCACGGTGTACGCTCCGCTGACTAGAGGCCCTCTCTGCGTTGCTGCACCAAGGTATGCCCTGGGCGGCTACTTATTTAACAGCTGTCCCGAGACCAGTATTGTCACCCACCTCATAACGTCTAACACTAGGACTGGGTCAAGTAGACCAGATCCTAGATCAGTCACTGAGTGAGGAGTAAACCGAAGCAGAGAGCGCCCCCAAACAAAGAGTAGAGCCTGAGGGGCTGAAGAGCAATCAGCATGTGTCTCAGCCTGGACCCTAATGGACCCACAGATCTCGACTGAGCGTAGAGGGGGAGGGGAGCTAGGCCAGCTCCAAGACTACAGCTGCCTGCCTGCCTGCCTGGTCTCCATATGAAGGGGTGTGATCATCAGCCACAACAATGGCCTGCACCAAATAGAAGAGGCCCTCTTCAATCAAAAACCACCTTGTTCCTGCAAGAATGCATCTTAGGATTTATGTGCTCTATAAATCAATGTTTATAGTGTGAAACAGATAGAAAACTGGACTGCACCTGGGCCTATCAATTCTCTCAGAGTTGGAACTGGGAAGAATGCGCTTTAAACATTTGGTCACTTATTCTGGAAATCTCGTAACCGGTTTTTACTGAATTGGCCTAAACCCCGAGTTGCTACTTTAGATTTTAGACTAATTGTCAATCTAGGGTTAAATTAGGTTGCCTCCTAAGTCTCTTTGTTAGACAAATCCAGCCTAAATAGATCAGGGATAAACAAGATCATTAACTGCGTGTGCAATGCTTAAAAGCCCATCAACAATAGGATTGGCCACCTCTGGTTGGTGGGGATCAATAGACTGGTCTGCAATTGACAGGGCAGGAACAATGAGTACCAGTGCGTGATGATATCAGAACACAGGTGCAGCCATAGAACACAGCAGTATACCCAAAACACTGAATGTGAATCTATTCTGGTGAAGAGGTTTCATCCTCCCCAGGAGCATTTGCTCCATCTCTTAAAGTAGGATCAAGAAGTAGTGTGTGACATCATCGTAATGACGATCTGCAGCCAATGTCTTGTCCCAAATGGCCAATGATACTCAATGATTATGACTATAATAACCCTGCATCTGAATCTGAGAGAAGAGTGTAATGGTGTTGACTGTAGTAGTTGTGGAGATCGTTATAGGCCTAGTTGTAGTTGCCAAGCCCGTTTACATTTCAACTTAAAACTAGAAATGGCCCAGCTTTTGAAACGTATAGAGCCTCTGTTCCAAACCACAAATGTGTCACTAGGCCTATTTGTAGTAAAATAATAAGATGTTATATTGTCATATACACCGGATAGGTGTGGTGAAATGCTTTGTTTTACAGGGCCAGCCATAGTAGTACAGCACCCCTGGAGCAAATTGGGTATTCGAACGAACCAGTGACCTTTCAGTTACTGGCCCAACGCTCTAACCACTAGGCTACCTGCCGCCCAGTACCTCCTCATCAAAATAATTTGTGTCTATCTGAGAAAGCTGAATGGATGCACAAAACATTAATGAAGTAGTGCCTTCTCTTCATCTCTGGATCTAGATTGGGAAATGTTTTGAATATGCGTGAGCCAATTAACTTCAATTTGGAAAGCTATATTCTCTCCTGCCATGGTAAATTAAGATATCCTACCCAGATAAAACAATGCACTTGGCTCTTGAACTAAACGGGGGGCTTCACCATACATTATGGGGCTTCACCACACATTATGGGGCTTCACCAAGTCAGTAGGCCTAACTGGTTTCCCATTTATTGAACATATGCTTCTTGAACTCGTTAGTGTGTAAGTGATTTTACATAGGCCTGTCAATAGATGGGTAGTGTGAGGTTTTGTATGACCAACTCACCTACAAGTAGGCCAAGTAAAACAGCTGTCATGATGGTGGTGGGAAATAATATTTGTAAGGCAATTGCTTCCATACAGAAAAAAATACAGGCAGAGACACACACATAGAGCAGGGCATCTCGCAATACAATGCATTCAATGCAAACAAGAGGTTTCATTTATTATCATTGTTCAGTTCATAAAAATATGCTGACACTTACTTCCCAATCACCTCGCACAGCTCGTAGACATCCTCGAAAAGCACGTCGTCGTCCGCCATGGTCCAAAGCAAACGGGGATGCTACCCCCGTGAAATTCGCCCCACACGGTATTATTTGTAGAGAAGCCAACGGCCTCAAGTGTACAGCTCTGACTTATCCTCGTTGATGGAGAGGGGGAACTGCCACGGAATACCCCAGCAAGCTCTCAGAATTCCAATGGTCGAATAATTCTTGGTTCCAAAATTAATTTCCCAAATGGAAAACCGATGGAGAAGGTAACGTTAGCCAGCTAGCTAGAGCGCTAAACTACATGCGCTGGGTTTAGCTAGACCGTTTTTGACACTCCTCGGCCCCACCTTCTCCTTCTCTCCCGGCTGGTTAATCCAACGACCAGAGCCGAGGGCGCGGAGATTTTTCTACGGTTTGCACAAAACACACCGCTTTGCATGCCCCGAGATTGTATCTTCGGTTAATGCCTAAGTTACCAGATACCTCTTCTTGTTCGATGCATCCGATGATGCCTCTGCCCGAGAAGGCAGCTTGCTCCCCCGCAAGCTAGCTGGCTAACTATAAAATGGTTGGCTATCTCCTAGCTATCTGGATTTATTTTACCGTTTGAAATAGCTTGCTAGCGCCGTTATTGCGCTGAGCACACCCAACGTATCACATATGTCTTGGAATATTACCGCACATGCAAAACAAAGGTTGCAAACAGCTCAGCTACCTGATCTTAAATCAAATACCTTCATGCTTATCTCGTAAAATGTGCATTCATGTATATTTCGTTGGTATGTTTGAAATAAGATATTATTTCGTATTCCAGTCTTCTTCGAGCACCGTTGCTCCAGTTTTTACGCTGTCTCGGATGCTGCTCCTCCGGCTTCGAGAAATGGAAGACTCCTCCCTCTCTAGGTTACGAAACTGGTGTGTGGAGAGCCATAATGGCTTCGTAAGCGCGCTCAGGCTCCTTGCTAATTCCAATGCCACTTGAGCCAAGATGCCGTTCAGGGCACCACCCTCCGAGTCCCCCAAGGCGCAGTTTCCTAATCGGTTTCACACTCCCCATTCCACCAATCCACGGTCGCATTCAATGCACCGCGCGCACGCGTTGACACCATCAAAAGCCCATCACCTTACGTCAGCGTTTCCACAATCTTTTCCCTGCCCTCTCAATAATGTATATAGTGTATTAATTATAACTTTCCATCTGATACAGATTCGTCTGGACCAGTATTGCACGTCTGTAAATAAGGGTAACAAAAAAGGACCAGCATCCATAGCAGCATTGGACATTATTTTGCTGTGCTGCTGCAACATAAATGGGCCTATGCATTACACGCCCGGATGGGTTAGCAGAAGAATAAGAGATTTGAAGTGATCTCTGTTGTTCAGGTGTACGTTGAGAGATATTCTCTAATAAGAAGTGATAAGAGACCTGACAGATATTAGACCTGTTAGGCATAGTCATGTCACAGCCTCATCCTGGATCTGCCACTTCGCCTCTCCGCTAAATGTATCTAGCAGCCTAGTGCTGACAGGGAGGGGCTGGTTCTACCTGTGGAGTTGCATCAGATGCTGTCTGATAAGAATTAAACAAAATTGGTAACTTGTTGTTATAAAAGTGTATGTAAAATGTATCAGAAAAGCTGTAAAAACAATAAAAGATATGTGTCCTCCGAAGAGGATGGGTTAATAAAAAATTAAAATAATAATAATAATAACTTGTTGGTACCAAAGCTGCTTAGTGGTTCTTGTTCTATTGAATCCCAAAGAAACAACCACGTAGCCTAACTCATAGGTTATTGCAATATAACTACCATTCTACCACGTACCTTTTCAGTAAATACCTGGTAATTAATTGGCTTAATGGCATTGAATGCACTGCTTTGCTTTTGACTGATCCCTGGGCCACATTGTTGACACACCTGGGCCAATGTATTTGTATTATTCGGCCCCAACTTCACAGCTGAGTGAGTCACTCTGGATTGGTTGATACTGCCCCCTTGAGGTGGTCATACAGAACATAGATATATTATTAAATTACTAGAGGGGTTATGTCATAAACCCTAAAAGTTCCAGAAGGGGGTGAAAATGGCAGCCAGGGAGAAATCCAAACCAATCTAATTGGAATGAATGGCAGTAGAGGCAAAATCCTGATTTTACTTAGTAAGGCATGTGATATCAGAAATTGTGTAATATAATTATTGTCAACCTAAAATATTGTCATATAATTATAAATACAGTTTTCTTCAAATTCATTATTTTACACAATATCTTACAACAGCACTGGCAAACAATGGTTAACCAACTCCCTGACCAAAATGGCTGACCTTATGCCATCATAAGAAGGTTCATGTCCATTCTAGTATTCTAATTCCTAATTCTATGATACAGAACTCCAAATCTAGATGCAATGCAGGAATAATATGATAATATCACACAGGTAGAATTATTTTCATCCAAGACTCACTAGTCATAGGCTCTGTATTATACCCCAAATACTTTCCAAATACATAAGAAATACATTTACTTTCACATAGAATCTTCCTTCGGAAACAGAAATATGTTTCTGTCTACCCAGGCTGGCATTATTATGACAAATTCACTCCAACTCAGAGAGAAATGATCCCATTTTATCCATTTTAATTTTTTTCTCATGAATAATTTCTGTAATAGGCCTAAAATGGTCCCTATCTATCAGTTGTTTAATAAGACATGCTCCATATAAAAAGGCAGCTTCTCGCTATACAAATTACTATGAATAATGAACATTGTTATTCTAACATGCATTGGCGTTTCATCTCTGACTTTGTCCACTAACTAGTACTACAGAGAGGGTATTGCGTAACCATACTAATGACAGCTCTCAACAAACTGATTGTGACAGAGTTAATTATTGCATGGATTGGACCCTTTGGACACAGCTGCCTGAAGGCATGGATTATGTTGTATCTCAATCGTATAATTTATTTCCTGTCTCCTGTCTTTCCTCTACTAATATAAAGTAACTGCACTGGTGAAAGCCAATACCTAGTATATGCATACACCATATCGAATTCGCCTTTCCTATTTTTTCAGATCAGTGCAGATGAAGGAGATATGGGGAGAGGTTTAACTATGAAGAGGCAGCCCTTAGGTTACGATCAATGGATGAATAACTCCACAATGGCTTTGAGCAGCCTGACTGAGGTGTACTGGTATCTGGTGCCACTAGGGCGAGCTGTTATTGTAAAGCGTCCCTTGCAGTTTCCATGGCGCTCGTACTCTGGCTTTACCCTACTATTGGTTGGATCTATTGGGGGCTATTGATGATCCGATTGGTTGGTGATGTGGTCATCGGATGGTGGAGAGTGGGTCTCATCTCATTCCTCCCACTCTAATATCCCCCTCTACCCCTATACCATTACACATGGGCACACTCACAGATAGACAGAGGGAGCAGGATAGAGGTCAATACAAAGAAAAAGGCAGGACTGGAAAGAGAAAGCGAGAGGAACGGAGAGAGAGAACAGAGAAAGAGAGTTGAAAAGAGGGAAGGCCACACCACACCACAAGAGAGCAAGAGGAAGAGAGAGAGGGAACGAGAGAGCAGTTTCCATAGCAACAGGGAGGGACCAGTGGTAGTGTGGTGCTGGCAGCTATAGTAACACACAGTAGAGAGAGGTACTCTGGTGAGGTAACATCATGGCTGCCTCTGTTTTTCAGCTTCATTCAGCTCAATGGACATTGAACAGTCATTATTTACACAAAACAATATGCCTCTGACAGGACATTATGCAATTACAATAAATCAATACAATTTTATTTGCAAGAAGGTTTTTTCTCAAGTCAACTGACAAAGAGTACTTCATAAAACCCGGACCTAACCCCTTAGCTACAGAAAGCCTATCAGGCCTAAACCCCAATTCAATGTGCATTTAATATAAACCAAAACATCTTTAATTAATTAATTAATTGATATTGTACTCTGTGACAGAGGTAAACTGAACACAAAAAATGACAATTGGTCCTTATTTCAGATTGATTTGGTGAGTATCTTCCTTTGTCTCTTGGTACATGCAGTCCTTTCAAACACGGAGTTCACAATGTAGATGAAGACTTTGTGGTGAAATATCTTAGTATTGTGACAAAGCTCATTCATTGTTGCTGTGACATGCATGGTAGTTATTACAGAACCATCCTACATGCTGAAGCAAGGAAGCATCCATTTCTATCCACATCATAATATCTGGATATTTGCATTACCGGAACTTATAGGCAGCGTTTACACAGGCGGCCCGATTCTGATCTTTTGCCCATTTATGGGCAAAAGCTCTGACCTGATAGATCAAAATATCAATAATTGGGCAAAAGATCAGAATTGGGCTTCCTGTGTAAATGCATCCATAGAGTTACTGAAATCTGAAAAGTCACGCTGACTTTAATGATCAAAATAAGTATATTGTTGGGAAGTTAAAAGTGTCAAGATAGACTGTTAATCCACTCAGTGTGTACACACCAAGGCCTGATTGTATGCATGTCTGCCATGCAGTCCAGTGACCATGCACACAACTGTTTACATTGCTAACCAACAAAAATATGGCAGCTTTATTTGACAAAACAGAAACATAAGACATATCCATACAGTTATGGTTGGTTATCAAGATTTCAAAACAGCATTCAGGAAGTCAGAACACAAAACATTTTAGGTTAACAGCAGTAAGAGGTTAACAGAAACAAATGGCACATCATACTCCTGACACGTAATATTTAAATAGTTAAAGACATAATATGGAGCAACTCATAAGCAACTGAACACTGACTTTATACTGTGCATTTCCTTCTATCTATAAAACTGATAGCATATTCTACACATGACTAAAGCACATGTTTTCCTCTTACTACACTGATAGCAGGTTGACATTTATTGGAATGAGTCTTGCCCTGGAGGCAGAACTGAGCGATGTCCACTAGATGGGCCAGCTGCAAAGTCAAAATTGGCTATATTGTAAAAATTCATGAAAACTACATTGAGCTTTTTGGTCTAAATTTAAGATTAGGGTTAGGCATTAGGGTTAATAGTGTGGTTAAGGTTCGGTTTAAAATACGATTTTATGACTTTGTGGCTGTGCCAGCTAGTGACCACTCTGCAGAGCTGCCTCCAGAACAAGATTCATGATGAAAAACACTAACCTGCACTACCTACAGTACATTGGCAAGCAAAGGTGCAGTGATCAGGTGTTGGTATATTAACCCCGTAACCACAGGTCTGGAGACACATTTTGCTGAATAGCACATGGTGGTTAAACTTCGGTCTGAATGTAGGGGGAGCTGGGTTGTGTCCCAAATGGCACCCTATTTCCTACATAGTGCACTACTTTTGACCAGAGCCCTATGGGCAATTGGTGCCCTTGGGCCATGGTGCCATTTGCGACACAGCGCTGATCCTAAACCTGTTCTTCCAGGTAAAAGAGGGCACCAGAATGACAGGGGATGAGTAATCCTATATTAGTAGTATATTATGGTGTATCAAGAGGTGTCGCGTTGTGCACTTAAAGGGACATTTCTAACATTTTCAACTTCGTATTCATCATCTCCAGCACTACCCTAACATCAACGTATGTGAAAATGGCACGTTTCTATGTTTTGAAGTCAAAATGAGTTTTTCTAATGGCATCTGGTGTGCATTGTGATTTCAACCAATTATTAGTAGGCATTGCCTACTAATTGATTAAAATCACATGATGCACACCATATGACGCTGAACGAATATATATATATATATATATATATATATATATATATATATATATAATATAGCCGATTCAAAACATTTTCACATACATTGATGTTGGGGGTAGTGCTGATGATGAATATGAAGTAGAACAATGTATATCCTTTATAGTCTGTTCACTGATGTGTTTGTACATGGTGTAGTACTGGGTCGTGTTCAGTAGGCACGAAACACTCCGAAACGGCACTATCTGAACTTGTCCAATAAGAATGTTTGTTTCTGTTACAGTTTGCCTTGATGAACACGACCCTGCTTTCTTGTGTTGTGTAGTAAGACCAGGAGGGTTGGTTACAGGTACAGGGTGTCCATATACAACACGCCCAAACAACTGATCCTGGATCAGACTCCACCAGATAAATAGAATAAAAAGGAGGGTGGACAAGCTAGACTCAGATCAGTTCAGCAGCAAGGGAAAAGAGCACCCAGGGGGGCATAAATTGGCAGCTTCACATGTTAATCTTTCTCCCAAACCCGTCTAATGACTCCTTCCGTGCTGGGAGAAAGACAACGATTCACAGTTAATGACAACATCCCGTGTGGCGACTCAGTTCACACTAATGACAGCTTCCTTCTTCCTATGTGACAACTTCCTCAGTTGTGGATTGGCCCCGACTCCCTTAAGAGGCCAAGCCCAGGAGAAATCCACCCACAAACCCACTGGACAGGACGATGTTCCTCTTGACAAACTCTGTGGCCTGCAGAGAGGGGAAGGAGAAGAGAAAACAAGCAAACTGTGAGAGGTCACCTCCAATAACTGAAGGGTTAGAACTGATAATAGATGGCAAAATTAGAATCTTATACGCAGGGTATACTGTGATAAATCCAGGAATGTGGTTGTACATCGTGTGAGTTCACTAGAGGGCGCTGTTGCTGCATTATTAGTCCATCAAATGGATGCGGATGACTCAGGTATTTATGAATTTAGCTATTTCTCCCAAATATGATAATTAAGTATACTTTTTTTCTCATAAGTACATGCACTGCAAGGCACTGAGATTCAAGGGCACTGTAAATCCAATTGAATCAAAAAAGCAGCTCCCACACCCAGGTACTGGTGTTGGTCTCATGGAATTAATTAACAATTAGATAAAGGACCATGTGCACGCACACATCTCAAACCTGTTCACCTTTTAGAATCACATAATACTATAGGCACAATAGCCTACCATAGAGTTACGATTAGGAAAGACAGGCAGTGTTATTGATACCTTTACCTCCTCGATGAAGGAGTTAATTTCAGGGGCTGCTTGCTTGGTTCTCTTCTTCAGGTGTTTCTTTGCTTTATTCACATCCTTCTCCACTTTCTTCCAGTCCACCTGCACGTAGCCACTGTGATTCGCTATCTGTAGGAGAAGGTGCAGAAATGAAAATTAGTGGTGTTTGTTGGTTTGCATTTGAAGTGGCACTCCGTTCACGTTATTACATGTGATCTCATTGGAATAGAGATGTGTATTATATCAGTACCCAGCATTGACTCAGTAAAAATATGATGCATCTCTAACCTGTAACAACAGGAACCCTCCACCTACGGCAGTAGCAGCTATCTTCCCTACTCTCTGGAACAAGTATCCTGCACACCTGAATGTGAGAGAGAAGGAGTGACTTATAGCAGTGTTGTAGTACTCGAGTCCAGGACACAGACTTGACTCGGACTCAAGTCACAATTTTCATGGCTCTGCTCGGACTGGACCAGTAGTGACTTTGTTGTCAGAAAATCTCTCTTTGTTGCATAATTTAAAATAGGGTGCCTACTAGCTACAACAGCAAATGTTAGAGAGCTGTATTATCTAGATATACTCCCGAGTGGCGCAGCGGTCTAAGACACTGCATCTCAAAGCTTGAGGCGTCACTATAGACCCCCTGGTTCGATTCCAGGCTGTATCACAACCGGCCGTGATTGGGAGTCCCATAGGGCGGCGCACAATTGGCCTAGCGTCGTCCGGGTTTGGCCGGTGTAGGCAGTCACTGTAAATACGAATTTGTTCTTAACTGACTTGCCTAGTTAAATAAAGGTAAAATACAATTTGAAATTTGAAAAAGACTTTAAATGTGCAACAGTTTAACAGAATTTAGATTTTTTAATGGTTGGACCGCACCTTTTAGCACTACCAAGGGACTTGTGACTCAAGTATAAAGGACTCGGACTTGAACACTTGGGACTTGACCTCAAGGTTTAGTGACCTGACTATATCACTGACTCATACCATGTATTTCATCAGTGAAATGTGTTGATGTGTTTACTAGGGGCCAAAGATCCACACATATGTAGCCTCTACACCTTTGCTTTGGGTTACATACCAGCCAGTGACCCCTCCCATCATGATCTGCGTGGTCACAGAGTATTTCTCTGCGAGGGGACCAGAGTTATTCCCAAACACCATGCTCCACCATTGGTGCCTCCGGGCGTACTCTGTCAGGTCCACCACCTCATAGGTCTCGTCCTCGCTCTCCGGCTCTGGATCATCCTTATCTGATAAGATGTCATCTGGGATGAAGGAAAGACATACAAAGAACTTAAGCTGTTTTGCTTTCACTTTCTGTAATCTAGGCAACCTAGGGGCAGGATTCAGGTCCAAATTCAGTCCAATGACCTCACAGTCAAGAAACAGTTCCAATGCATGCATCTAAAGCTTTGCTGTAACTTCAAAGTAGTATTGACAGGATACACAAAACACATTCATTCATAGATTATTGATTTAAAACATGACTGGAATACTTGTTTCGTGAGTAATCACGTTCACGTCATTAGTATAAAGTGTATATCAGCGATAACGTTACTGTTGTCGGAATAGGAGCCATGGGTGACAAACAAATAACTTTACAATGCCAATGGCTGGTATTTGGGGCGATGGGCGATTGCATGCCATTGTTGTTTAGAAATTAGGCTAAATTGCTAGCAACAAAGCTAGCCATCCAGTCAGTAAAGCCCCACTGTCAAAAGCCGCAGCTGAACGAATAGCAATATTTAAGTGTTTAGATGTCTTGCTAATGGAATTAGCTATATATAATACAGCTGATTCGTTGTTATAATTCGAGATTATTTTATCCATAAACAGGGGCTAGCACTAACCTTCTTTGCGATCCGCCATTTTGGAGAAAATTACATCAGGATGTTGACAGCTGTATGCATGCCACGCCCCTGAGCTTTATAAACCTCTGCTGGCCCCGCCTACAGAATGATGCTTTGCCACATCAGTATTTTAACACTTTGATCTTCCTTCTCTGAAATGTTGCAAAATGTTGACAATTTCATTTGTAACCATAAAAATGTTCCATACAAAATAAGATTCGATTTCCTTCATATTAGATTCAATTTCTGCCCAAAATAGCTATCAAAAAAGCTGTTTGGATAATTGGATTTGAGGATTTACATTGGATGGATAGATTTGTCTTTGTCTAACAAATGACAAAGTCTGGGTTATTTTGAAAATGTCTCTAGCTGGGGGGAAAAAACACCAACAAGAATGATTGCTATTCATTTCATTTTCAAGACATGTACAAAAGTGAGAATGTAATTCATAACACAGTAGATAAACACAAATACAGTAGAACTAGCTAGTACATTTTAAAAAATGCAAACAGATCAAATTGGTATCAACCACAAAAATGTATAGGAATGTCGATGTCTAGGGCAACGATGATGTCATCCAATCTATTATTATGATTGCAAGGTGAGAGACATTTGTAGTTACACAGTCCTAATCAGAATTCTTACCTCCAAACATCATTGCAACGTTTTATTTAGACATGCTTCCCCATTAACAGCAAATAATACTGGTATCAAGTATTTGCACACATTTCTCAGAAGTTGTGACACTTAAATGTATTTAGTAATATGACAGTTGTTTGCATGTAGCTAGTTAACATAGTTATTTATGCACTTTGCAAAACAAATCAATCAATTTGAATACCTATACAATACAACCATACACAAACTGCATTTTTGCTTTTGAGAAAATAATGAAAATGTATAATTGATTTTAGTGGTTTGTAAAAAGCTAAATGAAGATGGGTAAAAAAAAAAAAATCTAGTCATATGCTGATATTCAGACGTATCTATTGGCTGAAGAGGTAGGAGAGGCGTGACTACGGCGGCGCGTGGGTTCGCTTGCTTGTGTGACACAATTATAACAACTTTAAGCTGGTGGCTGTGGGGAATTTTATGGTCAAATAATAGTATTTTCAAACTGCAAGAATTGCACTTCATGCATTACATTTTATTAGTTGCATAAACCGTGCCTAAAAATGTGACGCGAAGACTTTTTGGAGGGGTACTTGTTTTCCTTAAAGGATTTACCATTTTGAATTGCGTTTTTGATCCTGGAGAAAAGTTTATTCTATCTAATCAATTTTTTGTTTTCCCTCTTTGATTTGGTGGAGTATCTCGTTCGCCCTCTCGTCGCGATTCCATGCAATCGTGCGGAGTCTCGCTCGCTGTTGCTGCCTGCGCTGCTGCTCGGAGTCTCGGCTCGGCTTCTGGTGGTGATGAGGAAAAGAAAATGGCGGCGGGAAAAGCCAGTGAAACCGAGGAGGACTTTCCGACGCTGACAGCCCAAGAGAGGGACAGCTTGGTCGGAATTGACAGGTCGGAGTCAAAGCCCTGCACACACCTCTAGTGTATTCTTAATATTCTGTACACGCGTTTACCGTTTTTATACGTTAAATCCATTTGCACGGCAGTGAAAGTGATACTGAACCGCCTGTGTTGTCTTCTTGCTTGCAGCTCACTGTTTGGATTTCAGAGGCTTCATGAAGATGGCGCCAGAACGAAGGCCTTACTGTTGAAGGTAGCTCGCTAAGTTGCAAACACACAGGACCAGCCGGTCGTTGAACCACAACACTTGCACCTTCTACATTCTTACCCACAGAGTAATACATGTAACTATGTTATCCTAACAAACATAGCCAGTCCACTCTCAGGTGAGAGCACGGACTCTGGTTAACCATACACCCATCACACGATGTGCGCAGAGCGACCCTGCGGCTACGCAGCGTTCCTACCCTACTTCTCTCCTTCGCTAGCTAATCCAATAGTGAAAATGAACGGCTTTTCCATTGCATAAACACATTTTAGTAACCCAATTGGCTATGTTCGTTGTGTTATTAGGGTGGCCTTGCATTTATCTAACTCGTCAAGTTGACCAACTTAGCTATTTGATAGTCACAAAAAGGCTTGCCATATCAAATGTTTCTGCCAAGTTGGTTTGTATTGGGGTGCAGTAGAAATGGCTAACAAGCCTGGTAGTTGAAGAAGCTAGCTAATTAACGTTAGCCAGCTGGCTGTGTAATATAACATTTGAAGTACATACTTGTGAACTAGTCGCTAGTCATTTATATTGATAAGAAGAACCATCACATGCAACCCTTTAATTTAGCCTGCTAGCAAAGGGCTATTTAGCTAGCAATTCCCCTGCTAATTTGCTAACGTTAACTAGCTTGTGAAACGTGCGTTGTTGGACTCTGGAGTTGGCTAGCTCATTCTGAATGTTAGCTAGCTAGAGATTCAGTGGTCAGGCACATATATCATTGAATGATTTGGCATTAGCCAGTTTTTTTTACAGCTAAAATCATCACTGTGATATAAACATAAGTTAACGTTAGATAGTCAGCTAGCCAAAGCTACCGAGTATGATAAAGTAACCTTAATTGGTCAGAGAACTAGCTAACGTTAGGAAAGCTACGTTGTTTTAATGGCGATTTAACGTTTTATCACAGAGTAGACTTCCCATTATGTCAGGAAAGTATTTTTGCTTGCTGCACTGTGTATCTGGCTCGTGCAACATGTATGCATGCATTTGAGCCGTTCTCGTGCCCCTGAGTTGGTGTTGATTGTGAAAACGTTATAAACTTGTGATGGGCTCGATACGGGCTGTTCCAATGGCTGCTAACTAGCTAAACGCGTTAGCTGTTTGGATAGCTAGCTAGTAATGGCTGCTTGGGCCGGTCCAAGATGGCGGGACAGGGAGGAGTGACACCGAAATCTAGCTATGTGGGGAGCTCAATAAAAACCTATATCTAACGAAATTACATGCAATTCGTTTGCAGGTTTTGATTGACCCCTTTCGCCGTGTTCCACGCAGTGTGGCTTATGTTGGTTTGTTGACAGTTTTCATTGACCGTCTGTGGATGTGTCCCTTCGTAGCTACGTTTTGCATCACAGCATCATCAACCTGTAGCTAGCACAGTGAACAAAGGGCAAAGTTGCAGACATTTCTTAATTTTTGCGCATTGTATTGAATTTGTAATGTTCACAGTTGGTGTTTACAATGGACGAAGTATGGGGATAGAAGCTATGTTGCCACAGTAAATAAATTATTGGCTTCCCAGGGTGCTTAGAAAGTAGGCTTGCCAGCGAGCTAGCATGCTGGGTTACTAGCTACGTAAACAAAAAAGGATAATCTACTGCAAATTCAAATTTTTACATTTTAGTCATTTAGCAGACGCTCGTATCCAGAGCGACTTACAGTTAGTGAGTGCATACATTTTTAATACTGGCCCCCCCATGGGAATCAAACCCACAAATCACTGGAAAGATGATGGCAAACTGGCCACACCACTATCCCAGCCTCAGTTCAAACCCTCACCAATTCAGCCATTCTCCCTGCAATGTTTCCCCTATGATTTTTTTCAGAAAAGTTGGCGTGGTAGTGGCAAATGGCGCTTTTGCTGACTGATATTTTAGAGGCCCTCTTGGCAGCAGAGACAATGTTGATATTTTAAAGTTAATTTCCTGCAATTCTACACGTTTTCCCATGTGGCTGAGAGAAATGCAGTTTTAAAGCTAATTTCCTGCAATTCTACACATTTTGTCATTGCTTATCCTGTGTTCTTATGCTATTTGAGTGACAAAAAAAATAAAAAATCAATGGGGACCAAAATGCCATGACATGTTTAGAATTTGATTCTCCTGACTGTCTAGTTTTTATTTTGGTGATTGTTAGTTATCAATGGTGATCTTATAATATATATATATATATATACACACACACAGTACCAGTCAAAACTCATGAGTAGGTGTGTCCAAACTTTTGACTGGTACTATATGTGTGTATATATATATTTTTTCCTACATACTTTATATCTGTGTTTACTCGTTTAAGTTGACACTGAAAATGTTTAGCATCCCGATAATTATTTTATGTATTTTTTATTTATTTAAAAAAACAAACATTTAAAATAGAAAATGAATACAGGGAAAGACTGCTCTGTCTCAGCATTTATACCCATGCATTCTGTTTGCATTTATTCTCTCAAGTGATGCAGGGGGCCAATGGAGGAATGACCCCTTTGTCTCTTCATATCTGAGATACAGTTAATTTTTAAATGTCATGTCCTTTTTTTGCTTTTTTAGCTCTCACTTTAAAGGTTGCCTAGATTCATATTGTATAGGTTAAAGGTACTCCTTATTTCCCTACTCTGAGATGTGGGGGCAGATGCTAGCGGGACGACACATACTAAAACCAGTCCCTTGCTCTGTGGGGAATGCGGCCCCATGTAACCTTACTAGCTACCCTACACCCTGGTATTCACCTCAGCCATCACGTGATGCACTCCTAGGGATGTGGTCAATTTAAATCTTGACATGAATCAAACATATTTTCCATGCACTAAATGAATGACCCCTATGTGTTTCTCCTGCATTGCACCTGCTTTCGCAATCATTTTTGCTGCTTTTTAAAATGTGTATGTTGATGTAGCCAACCTCCATCAGCTGTTTTATGGCGCATTGACCACCAGGAATAAGTTTGGGCATTATGATAGTCCCGTGTAGCTCCCATGTAGGGTTGTGGGTTCGTTTCCCACGGGGGGGCAGTATGAAAAAAAGAAATGTATGCACTCACTAACTGTAAGTCGCTCTGGATAAGAGCATCTGCTAAATTACTAAAATGTAAAATGATGATAAAACTAGTAGCCTATGTGAAGCTACTAACTCAACATTTGTTAGACAGTGTCACTTAATTTTTTAAAACTGGAACCTTTTTCCTCAAATGGTTTGACCAGATTTCTATATCACTCGTCTCCCGATTTTTAGTTTTTTGTTGCTGTGAGGAGCTTTACCGCTCTTTCTCTTCTACAGCTTTATTCGTTTTGAGTGTCTGCCCTGTCTGGCACAGTGCACAGTCGCTCTGTTGCACAGCTATCTACGCCCAGATAACACAGAGTTCAAGTCTACTGACAGAACTGGGTCGCCGTATCGCCACCACTGGATTAGGTGGCAACAACATAGAAATAGAATGAGTAGAACTCAAACCCGGTTCTCTTATTCCACACAATGTTCCATCTCCATGGGCCTACTATACTGAACAAAAATATAAATGCAACAATTTCAACGATTTTACTAAGTTACAGTTCATATAAGGAAATCAGTCAATTGAAATAAATGTGTTAGTTCCTAATCTATGGATTTCACATGACTGGGCAGGTGATGTAGCTCAGTTGGTTGAGCATGGCGTTTGCAACGCCAGGGTTGTGGGTTCGTTTCCCATGGGGGGCCAGTATGAAAATATAAAAAATAATGTATGCACTCACTTAACTGTAAGTCGCTCTGGATAAGAGCGTCTGCTAAATGACTAAAATGTAAATGTGTGCAGCCATGGGTGGGGCTGGGAGGGCATAGGACCAATCACTTGAGAGCCAGGCCCACCCACTGGGGAGCCAGGCACAGCCAATCAGAATGAGTTTTTCCCCACAAAAGGGCTTTCAGACAGAAATACTCAATTTCATCAGCTGTCCGGGTGGCTGGTCTCAGACGATCCCTCAGGGGAAGAAGCTGTATGTGGAGGTCCTGGGGTGGTGTGGTTACACGTTGTGAGGCCGGTTGGACGTACTGCCAAATTCTCTAAAATGAGATTGGAGGCGGCTTATGGTAGAGAAATGAACATTTAATTCTCTGGCAACAGCTCTGTTGGACATTCCTACAGTCAGCATGCCAATTGCACACATCTGTGGCATTGTGTTGTGACAAACTGCACATTTTAGTGGCCTTTTATTGTCCCCAGCACAAGGTGCACCTGTGTAATGATCATGCTGTTTAATCAGCTTCTTGATATGCCACACCTGTCAGGTGGATGGATTATCTTGGCAAAGGAGAAATGCTCACTAACTAAATTTGTGCACAACATTTGAGAAATAAGCTTTTTGTGCATATGGAATATTTCTGGGATCTTTTATTTCAGCTCATGAAACATGAGACCAACACTTTACATGTTGTGTTTATGTTTTTGTTCAGTATAGTTTGATTAGCAGTGTGCACAGCTGTACCATTGAATGAGCGTTGCATATTAACTTCAATGCACGAAGATGACATTAAAAGGAAGAAGCATAATAGCGGGTACTTTCTTTTGGAGTTTTACTGACCCCAACCAAGTACACAAAATCAATGTTTCTAGCCACCCTCATCCTGACCCTTTTTGGGAATAAACTGATTTAGATCAATTAATTAACATCCCCCTCCACATTCACACACTCAAACAAATTGGTATTCAATCAATTTGTATTTTATTTGCAGCAGCTGTGACTTTGTTTGATATGAAGTGGAGCACTAACATGTTATGGAATCAATTGCAGTTTGTTTATTGGTATAAAATCACATTTGCAACTTGTTTACTTCGGCCCATATCATTGTATTTGTTTTACTTTCATGAGATGTGTTGCTCGTTAGGAAAGCACAGATGCGTTGTGAGCTCATTATCAAGCACCAATGTTCGTTCCTGCTGCATTGTGTACCAGTGCCACGTTAGGCATCATCGCTTTACTGGAGTAAACAGCCAACTTTCATCTACTTTGTCATATGAACTCGCATGCTTGTTAAGCCTACTGTGCAGGGTGTGCGTATTCTCATAAAGGCTGAGCCACAGCTAAATTTAATGAGATTGATCTCATCTGTGATGTTAGTTGAATTCTGGGCTTGGCCTCTCTCAGCTGTGTTGTCTGTCATTTCTCTGGGCCCCTCCCCCTTTCCACCATAAACAAACCTCCAGTCAGTCAGTCAGTCTGAATGGTGATATAAGAAGGGTATCGACACACACACAAATGCATCCTCAACCACTCAATCATGCTGAGGCTGTTCAAAGAGACCAGGCAAAAAAACTAACTTTTTGGTCCACCAGCCACTGTGGAAGGTAGATTTAAAAATCTACCAGCCACTCAGGTTTTTTTTACACAAAAAAAACTCCCAGATGAGCATGGTTGGTAATGTTTCTAAAACAATGTATTACTAGTAATAAGTGATGTGGTATATTGCTCAATTTTATATATTTTTTTAAAACTAAAATATCACAGATGAGGCCAACATGTTCAGCTGCCCTTTTTAAGTTTGGGAGGTTACCGTTGCAACAAGGACACTCAAGCAACTCGAGTTGTCAGTGACGGTGTGCCTGTGAGAGAGAATCTGACTAGTAGCTGTGTCTTCGCTAGCAGTTGAAGCAAATTCAAACATTGAAAAACAACCTAGCTTGTGAACAAAATAATGTAAATAGCCAAGAAACAAAGTATCACTTTAGTAGACTCAAGTAAATTAGACCATCTTTTATGCTTGTGCATAGCGCTTCTGAAAATGAATCTTCAGCACTTCAATCACATTGCGCACAGCTACCTAGCCAGTGTTGTGCGAGGTGGGACATACACAAAAGTATGTGGACACCCCTTCACATTAGTGGATTCAGCTATTTCAGCCACACCCGTTGCTGACAGGTGTATAAAATTGAGCACACAGCCATGCAATCTCCATAGACAAACATTGGCAGTAGAATGGCCTTACTGAAGAGCTCAGTGACTTTCAACGTGGCACCGTCATAGGATGCCACCTTTCCAGCAAGTCAGTTCGTCAAATTTCTGCCTTGCTAGAGCTGCTTCGGTCAACTGTAAGTGCTGTTATTGTGAAGTAGAAATGTCTAGGAGCAACAACCACCGTGAAGTGGTAGGCCACACAAGCTCACAAATCGTCTGTCCTCGGTTGCTACACTCACTACGGAGTTCCAAACTGCCTCTGGAAGCAACATCAGCAAAAAAAAGAATGGTTGGGAGCTTCATGAAATGGGTTTCTATGGCCGAGCAGCCGCACACAAGCATAAGATCACCATGTGCAATGCCAAGCATCGACTGGAGTGGTGTAAAGCTCGCTGCCATTGGACTCTGGAGCAGTGGAAATGTGTTCTCTGGAGTGATGAATCACGCTTCACCATCTGGCAGTCCGATGGATGAATCTGGGTTTGGCGGATGCCGGCTGAACGCTACCTGCTCGAATGCATAATGCCAACTGTAAAGTTTGGTGGAGGAGGAATAATGGTCTGGGGTTGTTTTTCATGGTTCAGGCTACAGATACACACACACACACACACACACACACACACACTGAACAAAAATATAAACGCAACATGTAAAGTGTTGGTCCCATGTTTCATGAGCTGAAATACACACAGAAATCTTATTTCTCTCTCATTTTGTGCACACATTTGTTTCCATCCCTGTTAGTGAGCATTTCTCCTTTGCTAAGATAATTCATCCTCCTGACAGGTGTGGCATATCAAGCTGATTAAACAGCATGATCATTACAGTTGCGCCAGGGACAATAAAAGGCCACTCTAAAATGTGCAGTTATGTCACACAACAGAATGCCACAGATGTGTGCAATTGGCATGCTGACTGCAGGAATGTCCACTAGAGCTGTTGCCAGAGAATTGAATGTTCGTTTCTCTACCATAAGCCGCCTCCAACGTCGTTTTAGAGAATTGGGCAGTACGTCCAACCGGCCTCACAACCGCAGACCACGCACAACCACGCCACCCCAGGACCTCCACATCCGGCTTCTTGACCTGCAGGATCGTCTGAGACCAGCCACCCAGACAGCTAATGAAACTGTGGGTTTGCACAACCGAAGAATTTCTGCACAAACTGTCAGAAACCGTCTCAGGGATGCTCACCGTCCTCACCAGGGTCTGGACCTGACTGCAGTTTGGAGTCGTAACCAACTTCAGCGGGCAAACGCTCACCTTTGATGGCTACTGGCACGCTGGAGAAGTGTGCTATTCATGGATGAATCCTGATTTAAACTGTACCGGGCAAATGGCAGACGGCCTGTATGGTGTCGTGTGGGCGAGTGGTTTGCTGATGTCAACGTTGTGAACAGAGTGCCCCATGGTGGCGGTGGGGTTATGGTATGGGCAGGCATAAGCTACGGACAACAAACACAATTGCATTTTATCGAAGGCATTTTGAATGCACAGAGATACCGTGATGAGATCCTGAGGCCTTGGTCGTGCCGTTCATCCGTCAACTCTATGCGAAGGAGATATGGCACGCTGCGTGAGGCAAATGGTGGTCACAGCACATACTGACTGGCTTTCTGATCCACATCCCTACATTTTTTAAAATGGTATCTGTGACCAGTTATTTAAAATCGAAATGAGAAGTTAATGCTTAAACTCACAAATGTCATGGCGTTAAAGCAGTTCTGCGTGGAAGAGTGGGACAATTTATCCACGGGGACGTGAGAGACTGATCAACTACAGGAAGCGCTTGATTGGAGTCATTGCAGCTAAAGGTGGCACAACCAGTTGAGTTTAACGGGGCAGTTACTTTTTCGCATTGGGTGTTGCATAATATGAAATAAGTATGTAGTTGTTTGTTCACTCAGGTTCCGTTTATCTAATATTCGGTTTTAGTTGAAGATCTGATGACGTTCAGTATAAAAAATATGCAAAAGTAAAGACCATTAGAAAGGGGGCAGATACTTTTTGATGTGTGTGATTCGTTGTGCTTTGTGTGATTAGCTACCAGCTATGAAACAAAACGACACACTTACTTGACATAAATATGCTCATACTTGACTCCTAACTCTATTTCTATTTACAAATGCGAGTGAAATGCTTGCACTTTGGAGCCCTGACCACCCGCCAATGTGGCTGGTGAAATAGACATCTTACCCGCCAATGCCAAAATCAACCCGCATTTGGCGGGTGTTAATTTTAGGCTCTGGTACGTACCCCTTTGTTTTGCCGTGTGAGTAAATGTCTGTTGTACCGCATGTCTCTCGTCTGGTCCACATAGCACACAGGATCTAACATAGCACACAGGATCTAACCAAATGACAGGTCCCACAGAGGGAACTCTTTTTGTGATGAAGTTAGTTGCCATACACAGACAGCATATACCCACGTTAGGTTCTGTTCTTCCCCAGCCCATGCCTTGCCTTCTGAGTGATCTAACACACCTCAGTATTGCCCACTATCCCTGAACATTGACTACTGAGTAGGCCAAGGGCAATCATGAATATCGTCACTCACTACTGTTATTGGTTCACTGTCATGGCACAAAGTCACCTGAACTTGCTAGTCCAGTTGAGGGACAAGTGGACATTTTGTCCTCTATTCTCCTCATCCTCCCCAACCACACACTGACACCCACGTTTCGGAGAAACATAAGTAATGCTGTCATCGAGTTAGTCATTGGCTGGTCATTATCAACATTCTTTTAAGTGCTCAATCTGCAAACAGAGTTTTGAATCGGTCTTGTTCAAACATACTTCTTTTTTTCTCTCTCTTCCCGCCCGCCTGATGAGTGAGTGATCCAAGATGCACCCAGATATCTAGGGTCTAACTGTAGAGGACACATGAATTGGCAGCAGGGAATTAAACATGATAAAAAGTTGAGCGGATCTCTTGGGCGAGAGTCATTCGACTTGTGAGTGTTGGTGTGGCTGATGTGATCTTAAGTGTGTTTTCTGCAGGTGTGTGTGTGTGTGTGTGTGTGACAACTGTATCAGAAGGAATGTTTTCAGGTGCATTTATTTCTTGCTGTTGATGTATATTCAGTGATTGTGCTCCGTTTTAGAAGCCATGTCCTCAGAGAGCTGTTACTCAGAGTGCAGGGAAACCCAGTTT
Organism: Coregonus lavaretus; assembly: GCF_964263955.1. Lineage (NCBI taxonomy): Eukaryota > Metazoa > Chordata > Actinopteri > Salmoniformes > Salmonidae > Coregonus > Coregonus lavaretus. Next base: position 192,061 of record NW_028165314.1, read on the forward strand.
ATTGGCCTCTGAGTTCACCCCTCCAAGAGTTCAGCAGCAGTCCACCAGAAGTGTGTGTGCATGTTGGGTGTGTGTGTGTTTAATGTGTGTGATTAGGCTTCAGGCAGAGCGATCCCTGTGAGTGTGCATGTGAGCATCTCGCTGTGTTTTCTTTTCCAGTGGAAGAAGGCAATATAAAAACATGGACCTAAATCCATACCATCGCTCCCAATCATCATACATTGATATCTGATTTAAAAAGAAAGTGGCACCCTATCCCCTATATAGTGCACCACTTTTGACCAGGACATATGGGGCTCTGGTCAAAATTAGTGCACTGTAGGGATAGGGGGCCATTTGGGACAGTTCCCATGTGAGACTTCCTGGTAAAAGAGACTGCTGTCTGGGTTCATGCTGAGTTTCTTCTTGCTGTATTTGTCCCCAGGCTGTTCGTTGCTACGCTTCTCTCATCTTGAAGGCTGAAGGAAAAGTGGAGCCAGAGTTATTCTGCCAGCTAGGCCACTTCAACCTCCTACTGGAGGAGTACGCTAAAGGTGAGATGACGCACCTCTTTCTCTCTCCTCGCTCTCCCCGCTCTCTCCCCCTCCCCCTCATCCCCGTCAAAAGAGACAGCCATGTATACATTAATAAATAAATAATACAATCATGCAATCAATTTGACTTTAAAACCAATCTACCTAACAACATAATGGTAATCATTTATTTGAATGGTAAATCTCTATTGATTAACTGGGTAAATCAAGATGTAGCCTAGGCCTATCCACATATTCAATAGGAGTGTGTGCATGAATTTAGTTATTGAGCAATCCACTTTGAAATCAGCGTATTTTGCGTTATGATTGGTGTTATATTATCACAAACAAAGTACCAGGGTAGTGAATTGATGAAAGCTTCAGCTGGAAGCTAGTAAGAAAAGTTAGCCTACAAAGCTGGAAGCTACCGGTATTTTCTTGCATTGTAAAGTGTTCTAGCTTGTATGGACATTGTTTTGCGAACAGTAATTAAGTCAACATTTCTACATGCCGTGTCGCATTATTTAAGTGCGTTAACTTCTGTGCAGCATGAGTGGGGAGCTAACATGATGCAGTCCAGACTCCCAGTGCAACCTAACGTCAAGTGGAGCAGGCAGGGTGCTTTCACTGATAGACAGTTGATCCGTGAGACACATTTGACAGAAGTACCAACAGTAACAAAAATTGTAGTACCGAACAAGTTATGTCGGCATTTAGAAAATTGTACCGAATTGTACATAAAAACAGAATGGAAACATGGTTTCTGTCACGCTCGATTTCCTCCCCTTATGTGTTATTTTTACCCAGTCTCCTCCCCCCCACCTGGGTTAGGCTAAATTTAATTTCAGTTAGATGCAATTGATCCCAACTTGCGTTGCTGAAAACAAAGCTGTTCTTATAGCAAAGTTAGTTGGTGTTAACCTTTTTGTATGTCTGGTATTTGATATCCCTCTCCTTTCTCTCCCGTCACAGCATTATCAGCATACCAGAGGTACTACAGCTTACAGTCCGACTACTGGAAGGTGAGAAAATACTAGACACACTCACACACACTCTTAAGGCTTCCGCATGCTTGGGTTCGGCTGGCATCTAGCCAAACCCAATGAGTGTGCTCGCAAACTCCCTTAAATAGTACTGTTTGTCCGTCTTTAGACGCCGTAGCCGATATACACTCCCGCAAAATAGTCAGAATTAATCTAAGAACTCAATACATCTGTCGTTTTAATTTTGACGTTTTTGTCGGAGATCTTAGTCGCGCAATTTTACATCTAACTAAGATGTTTTGGTGCAGTATTTCTCAAGTGAAGAAAATGGGCATGAAAACGAGTCTATCCTTGAATGATGACAAACACTTCATTGAAGAATCCCTACTGTTGACCAATGACCGACGAAGGGGCGTGGACTTTGGCTCCTGAGCGTCGGTTTGCCTGAAGTGTGCACGAACAGCCGAAAAGCCCTTTCCGAAGTCCAAAATGAACAAAAACGTGCACGAACTGTTCCCAACAGTTTCGGATTGGAGGCATGCGGACTCCTTTACTCACACATTCATACATACACACATCTATGGTGCTCCTATAGTAGTAATGTCTCCACTCTACTTCTACTGCAGATTATATTCTGCTCATCACAACCTGCAAAAGGATAGATTAACCCATTCACGTCACACACGCCCACTGGCGACGAACACCGGCCAACCAACCAGACACAGGAAGTGTGTGTGGTTATGATTCAGGCGTTTGTCTGGAGGGACGCTGTGGGTTGTGGCTTTCAGATTAGACTCATTCTTTGCCTTTTCTAGTTGAATCGAGAAATCTGTGGGGAGATGTGAGCATTTGGTCGGCCTACATTGTGATTCCATTTGAGCGTAGGCCAGAGGAGACGATGCCCTAGAAGGCATTTGTAGTGCAGTAACCTGTCATTACACAAAGAAAGACTTCTATTGCTTGTAAAATGAATGGTCCATAACTAATGAAAACTGATTAAGACGGATCCCTTGCAGAATGGATTTCTGGAAGGGCTCCTATGCAGACAGTCTGGGATGCAGCCATTTTGGAAACATTGTTTGTGTGTTGGCGTGTGTGTCTGGCCTGTAACTAATTAGACTTAATGAAGCTCCGTGTGCATCTGCCTCTTTCAGAATGCTGCCTTCCTATATGGCCTGGGCATGGTCTACTTCCATTACAACGCCTTTCAGTGGTGAGTAGCTGTCTTATAGAACTAAGTATGGAAGACTAGATTATGACGGTGTAACAGGTATTCTAACTGTCTGTTATTGTCTGGCTGTGTGTGCATGGGAAAGAGAGGTATGGTTTCCATGGTGACACCGTCACCAGTTGCATCCCAAATGGCACCCTATTTCCTTTTATAGTACACTACTTTTGACCATGACCCTACGGGCCCTGGTCGAAAGTAGCGCACTATGCAGTGAATAGGGTGCCAATTGGGAAGAACACTGCAGCGCTGACCCTCTTCTTTTTCATCTTCTCTGAGTGACGCCTCCCATTTAGAACTTGGCATATACTTATATCCTCTCTCTTTCACTCACTCTCCGTCTCGCTCTCTCTCCTCCTCCTCCTCCTCCCCCAGGGCGATTAAAGCGTTCCAGGAGGTGCTCTACATCGACCCCAGTTTCTCACGAGCCAAGGAGATCCACCTGCGACTCGGCCTCATGTTTAAGGTCAACACAGACTACGAGTCAAGCCTAAAGGTACTCTGCCTGCCTCTCTCCTCCCCCAGTGGAGCCACTATAACATTTCCCACAGTTAGGACGTCCAGGGAGGAAGGTTAGTGTAGAATAACTTTTTTTATATAGGTTTAATCTCAAATGGCACCTTATTCTATAGATCAGGGATGGGCCACTGATGGGGGTGGGGGCCACAAAAAATCTGAACTCATCATGGGGGGCCTCAGTGGCTGGCGGGTCTGAGTAACCACAGCCATACTCACATGCAGCCAGAGCCGGCCCTAGTCTTTTGGGAGACCCTAAGCACAAACTAGTTAATTTCATGCAATTCTACTCATTTTGCCATGGGGCGGTGAGAAATGTTTTTTTAGTTTTTTAATATGATATCTGAGTGAGAGTGACATGCAAAATCAATGGGGGTCTGTAAAGAGGACTGTATAGAGGACTTGCACTTTGTGCAATCTCTTCATCAGTTGCCCTCTCTCTCGCTCACTCTCTCCTGCTCTCTAATTGCAGAGAGAGGCAGCTTGCTGAAGAATTGATTTCCTTGTGTCTGAGTCTGACAGAGAGAGTTAGGGAAAGGGAGTGTCTCCATGCATGGGGATTCATGTAAAGGAATACCCTATTACGTGTGTTGTATTGTTCTTTTGTTTCTGTGTATTTCTTGTCTTTCGGTGGATGTTAATGACTTGATATTCTCTTCTGTCGACAGCATTTCCAGCTGGCTTTGATTGACTCCAACCCCTGCACTTTGTCCAAAGCTGAAAGTAAGTACTGTGAATAATGCTAATTCAGTAATGCAAGTTTCCTTAATTTTTTTTAAATAGGCATGTTTAAACACATGTTGATGTTCATTTGAGATTTAACTACAGAAATGTACTGGACAAATTGGCCAGCTGTATGTTGATTGAGAGTACAGATGGGCATGAGTAATCGATTACTCAAACTGATGTCAAAACTCGATCTTTAACCAGAGATCACATTTTTTTTCAAATACTGTCAAACTATTTGGTCTACATTTTGTCTTGAAGACAACATTAATTTGCTTTGACTCTAGTGTTCCATTTGTACGTGTGCATTTGCGGGACCCAACAAAAACTAAACCAAGCCAAGCATCACACAGTTCTGCTCCCTAAATTCCCTTTCCCCTACGTGTCTCGTTCACTCAATTGTGTTCCGACCGCTCCCTCTACACACGCATGCTGTGTGAGCCTACAGAAATAACTGCCTATAAAACGTATCTAACTGATGGGATACACAAGCTACATTCCTTGCCAAATGATGAGTTTTATCACCAGTTCTAAATGGACTGGTTGACTGAAGTAGGAAAATGTGTGTTCCAACAATGAGCTGCAGTTTTGTAATAATTGCGTCATTTTCTGCTTAGGCTACTTTGTCCTTGTCACTAGTTACTACAGCCACAAAGTGAACATTGGCTATAGTGTAAAAATTCATAAAAACAAACATTTGCTTTTTAATTTAAGGTTACGGTTAGGCATAACGACCCTACTTTGCGAACAGCTAGTGGCATTTTAGAATTGGTTAACCTATTACCCTTCCAAACATAGACTGGTTCCACACCGAAAATATGTAAAAACATTAGTTTGATAACGACACGGAGCGTATTTTCATCAGAATCATTAAGCCTAGGCCTACTCACCAAACGGATGTCCTGGCCATAATTCATCCCCATGCAGTGTTCAATGTAGAATTGTTAATCCATTTAGACAATTCCAAGGAACAGGCAGAATAAACTACATTGAACGTCTGTATATCGAAAAGACAGATTTTAGTTTGTAACCCTGATTTTTGTTTTTTTCAACTTGCCAAATTGAGCCCCATTTTTAAGTGATCACTCTTTCAGAATAACTTTTCCAGACTCCGATGTGAATCACTTTGCACGATTCTGTTCTATTTTATTCTGGTATATTACATGTTCTTTTTTACTATAAAATCGGGAAATAAGAGCATCTTGTCTTCTAAATTAACAAAACAAGGCTTTGCCATTCTACAAGCAAGCGCCACACTGCTGAGGTTACTACCTTTTTGATGATTGTGTTCCACGATATAATAAAACCAGTTAATATTACAGTTTCAATAAATTCATTTTAAATGTCGCTTTGTTTTTTATTTACTGAAATATATGAGGAAATTTAGCAATTAGGATTCATTATCTGTAATGGTTATATTAGGCATTGTTGTTCACTGTTGGCATAGAGAAATGCGCAAATATTTTTCCAGTGACTCCCTTGTTCAAAAAAGTTTTTTATTTTATTTGAGTACTCAACAGTCAAATGCCAATCCCTAATTGAGAGATTCTTTCATATAACCTTGAAGTTCCAGTCACAGACTTGAGGCATTCAAGACATACAATGTGTTCATCAGCCTATATCTTATTAGTCCGTAGTTAAATAAAAGTGATTTACTCCTGCGTCTTATGCATCTTGGTTTGGAACCCAGATATAGATTGTCCCAAATGGCATCCTATTCCTTATTTAGTGTACAACTTTTGACAATGGCCTATAGGGCTCTGGTCAAAAGTAGTGCACTGGATAGGGAATAGGGTGCCGTTTGGGACCCAGACCTATAGACTGGTTGCCTGACAAAGTCACAAACGATGCACGTGGATCGCAGAGGCAGAAGCCTGTGTGGCGTTATGATTCAGATAGCTAGCAACAATGACAAGAAGCTGCCATGTGGGGAAGCGTAGGTGACTCGTTTCAGCTTCTTGTATCTTATTGATACCATGTCTTGTTTTGAGTTATTTTGACTCATGTCACGTTTATGTTAATATGGCTAAAATTTGCTAGCTACAGTGCCTTCAGAAAGTGTTCATACCCCTTGACATTCCACATTTTGTAGTTTGAATTCAAAATGGAGTAAATTATTTTTTTCTCACCAATCTACACACAATACCCCATAATGACAAAGTGTAAACATGTTTTTAGAAAAATTTGAAGTATCCTTTTGTAGAAGCACCTTTGGCAGCGATTACAGCTGTGCGTCTTTCTGGGTAAGTCTCTAAGAGCTTTCCACACCTGGATTGTGCAACATTTGCCCATTATTCTTTTCAAACTTCTTCAAGCTCTGTCAAATTGGTTGGTGATCATTGCTAGACACCCATTTTCAGGTCTTGCCATAGATTTTCAATTAGATTTAAGTGTAACTCGGCCACTCAGGAACATTCACTGTCTTGGTAAGCAACTTCAGTGTAGATTTGGCCTTGTGATTTAAGTTATTGTCCTGCTGAAAGGTGAATTAATCTCCCAGTGTCTGGTAAAAAGCAGACTAAACCAGGTTTTTCTCTAGGATTTTGCCTGTGCTTAGCTCCATTCCGTTTCATTTTTGACCTGAAACTCCCCAGTCCTTAATGATTACAAGCATACCCATAACATGATGCAGCCACCACTATGATTGAAAATATGGAGACTGGTACTCGGTAATGTGTTGTATTGGATTTGCCCCAAACATACTATATTGTATTCAGGACAAAAAGTGAATTGCTTTGCCACATCTTTTGCAGTATTATTTTAGTTTGTTGTTGCAAACAGGATGCATGTTTTGGAATATTTTTATTCTGTACAGGCTTCCTTTTCCCTCTGTCAATTAGGTTAGTATTGTGGAGTAACTACAATGTCATTGATCCATCCTCAGTTTTAAACTCTAACTATTTAAATGTCAACATTGGCCTCATGGTGAAATCCCTGAGCGGTTTCCTTCCTCTCTGGCAACTGAGTTAGGAAGGACACCTGTGTCTTTGTAGTGACTGGGTGTATTGATAAACCATCCAAAGTGTAATTAATAACTTCACCATGCTCAAAGGGATATCATTGTCTGCGTTTACATTTTTTACCCATCTACCAATAGGTGCCCTTCTTTGCGAGGCATTGGAAAACCTCCCTGGTCTTTGTGGTTGAATCTGTGTTTGAAATTCACTGCTTGACTGAGGGAACTTACTGTACCCCACACATACAATTTATGAGGTTCATTCAAAAATCATGCAACTTGTTATGTGACTTGGTAAGCATTATTATTATTTTTGCATAACAAAGGTGTTGAATACTTATTGACTCAAGACATTTCAGCTTTTCATTTTTAATTAATTTGTAAAAAATTGGAAGAACAATTCCACGTGTGTGTAGGCCAGTGACAAAACGATCTCAATTTTTAATCCATTTTAAATTCATGCTGTAACGCAACAAAATGTGGAAAAAGTCAAGGGGTGTGAATACTTTCAGAAGGCACTGTAGCTAACCAAAAACTGTAAATATATATTTGATCAGAATGAAGGGAGGTGGTGTGGTAGGGTTTAGCTAGCATACAGAATACATTACACTGCATTATGTTATTTCATAAGACATTCTCCCTCTCTGCCGGCTCCTATCGCCTGGAACCTGTTACCTAGGAGACCCTAATACCCATCCCGCTGGAGTCATTCTAATCAGGCTTTTGTAGGAGGCACACGGACAAACACACACATCCTCTCTCACATCCTTTCTATCTCTGTCTCTCACTCACACACACACACACACACACATCCTCTCTCGGTCTTTCTCAGACACACAGGCGCTCTCTTTCTCTCTCTCTCTCACACACACACACACACACACACACACACACACACACACACACGGGTACATCAAGGGCAGTCTCACCTCTGTGTATCAGTCTGGTTGGGCTCATTCACTCTGCTCAGAGACACACAGCACCGCTCTACAGACAAGTCAACCTGCTGCCACCGGAGGAGACAGCCTAGCAGCTCATCTGTTAAACACACCACTAACGTCAACACAGTGGATTAACTGCTATCAATTCTCTGTTTACTGGAGTCGTTCCATTTTGACCAGACTGTTGATGCTGAATGTTGGGATTTTTCTCAGAAGTAGCCAACAATTTGTATTTTTTGTCCTTCTCTTCCTCAGTTCAGTTCCACATCGCCCATCTGTATGAGATTCAGGTAAGCCTCGTCCTTTTCCTTTCGTCTTATTGAAATGTGTTTGTACTGAAGCTACGTGCTTTCCTTTTCAATAAGTATTCAACAACGCTGTTCAAGAATAAGGTACACTTTTATCCTGAAATGTTAATCATACAACTATTCTATGCTAGCCAGCTAGCTAGCGTTTTAGCAGCTAGGCTAAATGAACCGAGAGAGCCTTTTGTTGTGATCAAATGACGACGCATCATAGAAAATGAATGGGTCTCCCCCCTCGGCCAGTTCTGCGGGGTTGCCGTGGTAACAGGAGTCCCCTCTCTCTCTTTCTCTCCTATGCCCGTGTGATCCATCTTTCACACTGCTTTTGGCTTAAGCAGCAGCTCTTAATAATCGAACCATGTTGGCTGACTGACTGCAGTAGCACCACAGGAGAGCTGTGGGTCAGTCAGTGTTTTGCTGTGTCAGTAGGACGGTTGCTGCAGCAGAGAGTGGGGTTTACTAGTGTTCATTTAATCCATCAGTCTGTTGGGAGTAAGATGTCTCAGTGCAGGCTAGGGACACCGCTTCATCTGTCAAATATGGCATGTCATTTCTTAGTCCCGTGTAGCTCAGTTGGTAGAGCATGGCGCTTGCAACGCCAGGGTTGTGGGTTCGTTTCCCACGGGGGGGCAGTATGAAAATGTATGCACTCACTTAACTGTAAGTCGCTCTGGATAAGAGCGTCTGCTAAATGACTAAAATATTGTAAAAAATCTCACCCTCCTTTTTTCCCTCTCCTTCCCTCGCTCTCTTTCTCACGTTTCTGCAGAAGAGATACCGGGCTGCCAAGGAGGCGTACGAGAGCCTTCTGCAGACGGAGAATCTCCCAGCACAGGTGAAGGCCACTACCCTGCAGCAGCTAGGTAAGACCACACACACAGCTGATGAAATGAATGACCGGGTCTGGTACTGAATAAATGGATGGATGAAATCATGGATAGTGATGGGAAGGTCGACCTATTGTCCTGTGTCCTCCCCTCCCCCTCTACTAGGCTGGATGCACCACACGGTGGAGCAGCTAGGAGACCGAGCCAATAAGGACAGCTATGCCATCCAGTGTCTGCAGAAATCACTGGAGGCAGACCCCAACTCGGGACAGTCCTGGTACTTCCTGGGCAGGTGCTACTCCAGTATTGGGAAGGTCCAGGATGCGTTCATCTCCTACAGGCAGTCCATAGACAAATCAGAAGCCAGTGCAGACACATGGTGTTCAATAGGGTAAGCATTAGACCGAACCTCTTCTCTCTCTCTCTCCCTCCCTCTTGTTTTGCTCTGCTATCATTCTCCCACTCCTCTCGCTCTCTTTTTGAATCTCTCACCATCTCATATCTCTCCCTCCTTTATGCCATTCTGTCTATTTAACCCTCTCCACCCCTCACTGCTGTGTCCTCTCTACCCCTCTTTTTCTATATTTAACCCTCTCCTCACCCCTCTTTCTCCCTGTCCCCCTCTCCTCTTTAATTTCCTCTCTCTCTGTCCTCTCTCCCTCAGTGTTCTGTACCAGCAACAGAACCAGCCCATGGATGCTCTGCAGGCGTACATCTGTGCGGTGCAGCTGGACCACGGCCACGCGGCCGCCTGGATGGACCTGGGCACGCTCTACGAGTCCTGCAGCCAGCCGCACGACGCCATCAAGTGCTACATCAACGCCATGCGCAGCAAGGCCTGCTCCAACGCCACCGCGCTCACACAACGCATCAAATGCCTGCAGGTGAGGAGAGGGAGAGAGGCTAGGGAGGGAGATGTTCAGTCCCAAATCAAACCCTAGCTCCCTACCGCTTAGATGGTTAGGGGAGGGATACTCCTGAGTCCACTGACCACTGGTTGGGTGCTTTTCTCACCTGTTGTAGATCTGAAAGAATTTGGACTGGTGTCAGCAAAGTGGGAATGTTTTAATCTAGCCCTCTTGTTGACTAGGTCGAGTTTCCGCCATGTTTGCACCCATTCCATCCTTTCAGATCTAAAATGGGTGTTCAGGGGCTTAGAGTTGATTTGGGACTGGGTAAGAGAGTGGGAGAGGTTGAATCCCCACTTTGAATCCCACTGCTGGAGAGACCTATGATCAGAGCTGCTGGGGTACTCAAACTTGACTATTCTGAACTACAGATAGTGGAAACAGATGATGAATACCAGAAGGCAAATCTGTGTGTTTTCACAGTGGAACCTGGCTCCTCCAGTCCCATACCCCATGTGTCTTGTCCATTTTGATGTAAAAACATTACCCCGCATTCATCTGTATGCATGAATGAGGGAACGTTCTCCAGTCACCAGTAATGTGAGCATAATTCCCTGGCATTAAGACAACGTAATGGTTTGTTTTAATGACTATGTGTTGTGTAAATTCATTCAAAGTGACCTATGACCCCCAACATGACTTCCCTGTTTGGTTGACCACTCTACTAAAGACCATAACTGGCAAACATATTTGATCCTCGCTAACAGTTGGGGCCACTGATATGCCAAGCTAGTAGCTAACCGGCTACATGAGAGAGACCATAACAAGACAATAACATTTTGATCGCAAGATCATTTTAAGTCATTAAATTGTTGTTTTCACACGTTTTCCATTCCATAGGCTCAGTTGAGTAACCCCCAGGTCACTAGTCTACAGAGTAAAAGTAAAATGCTTCCTCTTATTGATGAGGCCTGGAGTCTACCAATCCCAGCAGAGCTAACCTCCAGGCAGGGTGGCCTGAACACTGCACCGCAGGTGAGACCAGATAGACCACTCCCCCCCTCCCCCCCACACACACACACACACAACCCTCGACATACACCCCTCCCCCCCCCCCTCCCGATGCCAACGGGCAACACATCACCTGGACCTTCTCTCCATGAGTCTTCCTGTGGAGTAACCGATGCCCTAGAGCAGCCATAACAACCAATTTAACCACGCTATGCTCACTATCTGGAAAGGTTAGTGACTGGAAAAGTCCCTGGTAACAGTCGTTCATATAGCTGTACCTGGTGTGATGTTTTTTTAGGTGTAGCTTGGTAAGGCAGTGATCTTGTCATGGTTGGTAAACTAGTCATATAGCTGCTTGAGACATGACATGCAAAGGTTATGACATGATTTGCCACCATTTCTTGTTATGACTGCTTATGGCTTTTGTTATGACTGAGAGGATCAAGTGAAGTGTTGCCCTTCCCAAACCCCCCCTCCCTTCCCCAAACTCCCTGACACAGCCACAGGCCAACCTCACTACCCACTGTCAACCTGTATCTGTTATCATGGCTTCACAGCTCAAAGAACCAATTTGGTTAAAATAAATTGGTTACATTTAATTTCTCCTTTCAAAAAGAATACATTTTAATTATTAAATGTCCAGTGTATTCACACAATATAAAAAGACAAATCTATTAAAATATTTTTTTTAACCTGCTATGCTACACTGAGATGATTTTTGACTAACGGCAAGACATCAATTGATTGTCATTGTGGTCATTGTGATTGGTGAGGTTGTGCCACAGTAGAATAGTTTCAGGTTTCCATCATTCTTCCTGAGGTCATCAGGTTCCTTGCTGCCACTGAAACCTAGCAGCGCCCCCTAGTGTTGCAGTACCGTTCATTCACATTCATTATAGACAACATTAGTTCTTGTGTGTGTGTGTGTGTGTTCGTTGAGTACAATGTAATTCTCAGCATCAGACTATACAAACTGAAGCAGTCTTCAGATGTTTATTGTTTTGGGGAGGAGACAGGAGAGGGTTGTTTTCTTTCACTTGTATTCCTAAACTCTTGTTGACATGGTTACAGGTGTTCTGATGATGACCACCACCACCATGTTTTTGACAAAGCCATGTTCACGTAGAGTCGGGTGACAATTCACACCTGGAGTTGCCTTTTTCAACATTTTGATTATTTCCTTTTAAAAGCTGCAACTGCCAAAGGCTTAGCAATGTGGTGTGATCAGGTAAAGCCTTTTTATGGCCAAACGTCTTTGGAAGTTGGCGATGAGACTCAGTCAACGTGGAAGGATTGACAGTTTGTGATGAGAAATTCCACTCTACCGGTCATGGAAACATCTTCAGGGTATCATTGCAGATAGTTTGGAAAGAAAATGCAGGGAAGAAATGTGTACTGCTGTGTGTGTACGTGTGTTGAAGTGCCGACGTCACCCTCTTACTTTTCTGTTCTCTCTCTGTCTCTAACTACCTATCCCTATATTCTTTCACTTGCTCTCTCCATCCCTCACGTTGCGTTCTGCTCCTTGCTACCTGCCCTGTCATTTTTCCTACAACCCTCTACTCTCCTCCTCTATCACTCTATCGCTCTGTCCCTCCTGTCATCCCTCTGTCTCTGCCTGTGATCTACCCCTTCCTGTCCCTTTCTCTCTCCTCTCCTGCATCCCTTCTGTATTTTTCTTTCTGCGCACCATCCCTCACTTCTTTACCTTCTATCATGACGTTTTCAACACCCTTCACTGCCCTCCCTTGCAACCCCTTCACTCTCTCCCTCCTCCTCCTCCTCCTCTTACCTCCCTCTCTGTAGGCCTGTAAGCCCCAGCACAGCTCTGAGGGAGGGGGATCGGGCCAGGCTCTGCCCCCACACGTGGGCCCTATGGGCCAGGGGGAGGACCCGTCCAGCCCTGCCAAGAGGAGGAGGGCCTCCAGCCCAGCCAAGGTACATTACACTACATTCAGATGGAGATATATTGTGTTTTTGTAGAACAGACATGATTCTTACAATACTTGGATCCATTTAATTATTTTAGGTCGGCTGAAGATGAGGTTGTCTTGTCTGGAATCTCACTACTAACTCTTTCTCTCAATTGCTCCTTTTGCAGAGCCAGCCAGATTCCTGGGCTAGTAACTCTGCACAGCAGTCAGTCCCCAACTGGTACCTGTCGCCACAGAAACTACAGGTAAGCACACACATTTAACACACCATGCCCTGCCACTCACACCCGCTTCCCTCTGCTGATTCTGTCTCTATATACACACACACACACACACACACACACACACACACTAATCTGTACCTCCTCGGTGCGCCCAGCTCCTGGATCAGTTGAGGAGTAATCGGGCCAGTCTGAAGCCCCTGCAGCTGCAGATGCTGGAGCAGCTGGAGGCACAACTCAACCTAATGCAGCAGCACCAGCAGCAGGTACACAGACACACACACACACTTATTACCCCCAGATGTTTACCTGATGGCCTGCAAGCAGTATACTGTATGTCTCTTCTAATTATTCTAATGTAGTGTAATATATTTACTAATTTGAGTTAATCCACTGAAAAGTGATGTTAATTAAAGACATGGTATTCATTTCTAAACCCTGACGTTGTGATTATGTTCTGTTCTACAGATGAGACAGAATGCGTCTGGACAGCTGCGTCCCTCCCTCTCCAACGGCCCCTCAGCCACAAACTCTCTCCCCCCTCCTCACTCTAGCCTGCCCCCCTCCCGGCCCCACCTGGCCCCTCAGGGCTCGTTGCGGCCCCCCTGCCCCCCTCGACCACTGGCCAACGGGCCTCTGGCAGGCGGCACACCACACGGACACTCTGACACTCTTTCTGTGGGCAATAATAATAATAATAATCACCCGGTGGCGGCCACAGGACCCAACGGAGACGTGCCTTATCTGCAGCCCGGCGTACTACTACCTCACACCTGCACAAGCACCCAATCACAGGACACAGCGCGCCGGGCCCTGCACCTAAACTCCACTCAGGTAGGACTCTCTACCTGTTCACTCAATTCAGGTCTATGTGAAGCTCCTATAGGCTCTGTGCTCTGAGACAAGAGTGCTATTCCTTTCTGTGCTAGTCCTTGCTCAGTCAAATCATAAATGATGGAATCCCAGATGTTCCTTAGTGAGAAGAGAGCTAGACCTACTATATGTTGTTCTTTAGCTGCAGTCCTTATTCCGATCTAACAGTGTGGTCCCTCCCTGCTCCCCTCTCCCTACAGGGGCTTCAGAAGGGTTCCGCTCCACATTGGGCGGGTCCTAATGGTGATGGGTCTCTCTCCTCCTCCTCTGGGGGGTCAACACACCCCCTCTCGCACCCCCAGACGCCCCACAATCAGGTTGGACATTCGGCCGCCCCCTTGCCGCGGCAACAGGCTCTCAACCACCTCCCGTCCCCCCCTTCTCCCCCTCCTCACTCTGCTACCTCAGGTGGAGCACCCGGCACCCCCGCTACCAAAGAGAGCACGCCCCTCGGCAACGGCCCCGCCGCCACGGCAACAAAGGGGCCTGGAGGGGCGACGACGGCCAATAGCACTGCCACGGCGGCGGAAGGCTTATCCAATCACGTCCAGTCGGCGGCAGGAGAGGACGGGACGATCAATAGATCCCCTCACCACAGCTCAGACAATCCTAAGGGGGGCGACCACACCCCCACCACCTCTGCCCCCCACAAGAAGATCAACAACATCCACCCGGCCGTCTCCTCGGCCGCTTCCTCCCCCATCTCTGCCATGTCCACCGCCACCCCCTCGCCCAAATCCACCGAGCCCAGCCAGTCGACGGGCCCGCACGGCCTCAACAGCCCCTCCACCACCACCGCCGCCGCATTATCGTCAGCTGGCCCCACTGCCGTAGTCAATGGCAACGGCAAGGGGGGCATCTCAGAGGACTCCCAGAGCCCGATGAAGGCGGACCCCCCTGCCACGTGTCGCAGACCCACACCACCCCACGCCCGCACCCCCTCATCATCATCCTCGTCCTCCGTCTCCATCTACCCCTCCTCCACAGACGTGCTCAAGGCCTGCAGGTTAGACTGGAGTGACCCAGTACCATTTCTTCTTGGGCTGTAGGAAGTTTGATTATGGTGGGAAGATGTAGTATTGCATTTGTTGGTAGAGGAACTGTCAGAGAACAGAGATTATACAGTAAAACCAAGAGGCTAATCTTGTTTGCGCCTTTCTCTCTCCCCGTCTCTCTATTTGTCCGTCTCTATTTGTCTCTCTCTCTTTCAGGAACCTGGGGAAGAATGGTCTGTCTAGCAGCAGTCTCCTGCTGGATAAGTGTCCCCCTCCTCGCCTGCCCCCTCCTCCCTCCCCAGTCCTGCCCAAGGACAAACTCAACCCCCCCACACCAAGCATCTATGTGAGTAGCAACCTCAGAATGGAAGAAAGACTTCTCGTCATAGCATGATAATGAAAGGGGAATGTTTTAGTCAACATTGTGATTCTGATAAGAATCGTACAAATTCGAATTACTCAACATTCGAAACGTGTAGTTTTGAAGACATGAGAAGGGTCGTGTTATATATTAAATTGAAATAATATATCATTGTGTATTTGATTCCCAGCTGGAGAATAAGAGGGATGCATTCTTCCCTCCGCTGCACCAGTTCTGCACAAACCCCTCCAACCCTGTCACCGTCATCAGAGGGTTGGCCGGGGCGCTCAAACTGGGTGAGTCTACTATTTCTACTGCAACGATGCCCCCTGCTGGTTACAACTGTCATTCCATTACCCGGTATTGCCTTTTCTCATTTGGGAAAAAGTCCTTCCACCACCCTCTCTCCTCCGTCCTCTCTTCTCCATGACCTGGAAACCGATAAGTGGTCGAGGAGATGTCAATTCGTTAGTAGGTGAACGGAAGAGTCCTCCCCTCCTCAATAGCCACCTTTCATCAATAATAGTCATGAGTATCCTACCTGATTCCTTCGAGAAGAGCTTTAAAATCTTCCCTCTCTTCGCCGCCTCTCCTCGATTACCTTTTGACCTTTTTCAAAAGGAGGCGAGAGAGGACGCAGGAGTTGAGCAAATTCAATTGAGAAAAGCCCCATGACGGAGTCCTTGGTGCCGACCACTAACTTTGATGTTGTACTTATGCAAGCCCCAATGCAGCTTGTGCATTAGCAGGTTTCCATGCCCTTGATTTGAGTGAGTGCGCTCTTTCACCCCTTGTTCACTCTTTCTCTCTCTCTCTTCTTCATATCCATCTCCCCCTCTCTCAGACCTGGGTCTGTTCTCTACGAAGACCCTAGTGGAGGCTAACCCAGACCACCTGGTAGAGTGTCGTACCCAGCTGTCTCAGCCCGCTGACGAGAACTGGGACCTGAGTGGCACCAAGAAGATGTGGCGCTGCGAGAGCGGCCGAGCTCACACCACCATCGCCAAATACGCCCAGTACCAGGCTGCCTCATTCCAGGAATCACTACGGGTTAGTAGAGGGAGATCTATATATATATATATATACACACACACACCAGGGTTTCCGTTAGGAAAATGTGGCGCTGGACAACATTACTGAAATATTTAAATTTTCCGGCCATTTGAGAACTTTAACGGACCCATAGCCCATGAGGGCGTCCACCCACAGTGCTCAGAATGACAGAAATCCCATCTTAGATTAATAATGCATCTTAACAGAACATGCAACTCATGTAAGGAAGCAGACTAAAACATCATTTGCCTAAATGCAATTCGTGGTAAAACACCATTTTAAACAGCGCACCTGATAGCGGTTCCATATGTGACAGATGAAAATCTCTAATAGAAACTTAAAAAGAGGGGGAATCTAAAGATGCACGACTAGGATTGTGCCTTTCGCTTCTGGACAAAAAAAGAAAGTTGATATGAATGCATAGCGGTGTAATAAGTACTCCTGTCTATACAGAAATAAATACAATAATTCAAAATACACCAGAAAGCATGACTTAGCCACAGAGGAATCGAGGATCATTAACTTTTTATATATATATATATATATATCTGTGGATTGTTTCAAATCACAAGCTGGTAGGTCTATGCCTCTTGGGAAGCCCACAGGTTGGTTAGTGTGCTTGGCAATAGGCCTAGCTGATTGAGTTACAGCTGTCAGTGGAAAAACATCAAAAATATGACAATGTGTCTTGAGTATAATTTAAAATGTTTAGACAAGAAGGAGGAGAGGGGTGTGTGGCGAAGGTGTAGGCCAGTCTCTCTCCAGAATGGCTCAGCTGTCTCCTGCCAATACTTGCGCTTTCATTGTGTGAATTGTTTGCCCTTTGATTCATTTAAAAAAAATCAATTCCCCATTACATATGTCACCAGTAGTAAATGTACCGTTAATCCCTGTCGTTTTGTTAAATTGTTTTCTGTTAATGCATGTATTAATCAGTCATTTACCGTTCTCATTCTCAGAGTGGGAATGTTGTTTGCAGAGTTCACAACCTGCTACACTTGTGAGAAACAAGTTTTGGTTTATTTCATAACCATTTACGAGATTTGTAAATGTTTTAATTGTGTTTTGTTTGGAGGGCTCCATGTGAGCATGTGTCTGGTTTCTCTGTCCTGACAATGTTGAGGGAGGGAGCGAGCGCACGCCTGAGCACGCATAGAAGTACCTGGCCTACTGTGTTTTTTTAACATCCACTGTGAATGATAATATATTATAACTATACCATAGTTCCTCGCAGTAAGCGATTTGATAAATCTTTCCAACAATCTCCCCCTCGATAATCACCAATCCTCGGTGTGAAAGAGCAATGGAAGTTATAGGCCTACTGCTGCATTGGACTATAGGCTAAGAGTTCCATGCACTCATTTCTTTAACCGCCAATGGATCACGGTTTATCAATGTGTCCACATGACAGGCTGGTGATCTCGTCATAGTTTACTTCACTTTTAGATTTTTATCATTTTAATTCCGATATTTATGATTAACCACGTGACAATGATTTTGAGAAACGAAAACTTTATTATTGAAATAAAAATGCGCATATGAAAATAAACATTACGATTTCAAACAATTAAGTATGTTTTCAAAATGCATACTGTCACGCTGATAGCCTGTTGCCTGCACTTGAATGGTGAATGGGAGGCACGCTTCAATTACCAGTTGAGAAATAAAAATAGTAGCTATTTTTAATCGTGCACCAAAACTGTTTTGACCACACGATTGCATTTAAAATTGTTGCACAATGAATGGGCTTATAAAAGTACTTGTTTTACTCCAGCAGTAACCAGCTGAGGAGCTGCAGGACAAATCCAGCTCAAAGTAGTCTCTGTGTGCTGTGGGATCGGTGTTGGATAAATAAGATACATGATGACTAACAAAAATACACACAGGACAATTTAATTCCACTAAATAATGCAAATTAACCTATAGACCGATAAGCATGATGGTTAAATATATTTCCATCAATGAATAAAAGCATTATTTTGTAATGGGATTTTTTTTTGTATATGATTTTTCGGGTCAGCAACTTTTATCGGCTTTTCGTGTATTTTTTTACCGGCCAAAAGCAGGCTATTGCGGGCTAACAGAAACCCTGACACACACACACACACACACCTGTTTCCCAATGCTGGATGTGTTTATTGAATGGGATCCTCTTTACTCAGGAGGAGAATGAGAAGAAGGCGTTGAAGGAGCCCTCAGACACTGAGCCAGCATCAGCAGAGAGGTGAGCAACACACCTACCTGTCAGGATTTCTCATTGATATATTAACGTTCACAACCTTTCAACCTTTTCTAATCATAACTTCTTCCTGCTGTGTTCAGTACGGCACGCAAAAGGAGGGGTCCCCTAAAGCACATCAAATTTGGGACCAACATCGACGTGTCGGACGAAAGAAAGTACGTGTCAGTTTTAGTGTGGTCAGACATATCATTGGTCACACGTTGCAAAACCCCATTGCCGCCTCTGAACACCCCCCCTTTCTCCTCTCCCCCAGGTGGAAGCTACAGCTGCAGGAGCTGAGTAAGCTGCCTGCGTTCGCCAGGGTGGTGTCTGCTGGCAATCTGCTCAGCCACGTAGGACACACCATCCTGGGCATGAACACTGTCCAGCTCTACATGAAGGTCCCCGGCAGCAGGATACCAGGTAGATACACTGTATATATCAGGCAAGGGCACGGTACAGCTATACAGTTTATAGGACAAACCTTTGCAGTTTCTAGTGCGTTTTATATTGATACCTATGAGTTACAAAGACAGACTGTAAAAGATGCACTATGCAGAAATCCCTCCGTCATTTCCTGGTTGTTAAAATAGTTCACCTAATTTCACTTTGTGACAAAACAAGCAAGTATAGTATAGAGAATCATTAAACCGCTGTGAAAAAAGATTTTCCTTTATCAAAAATCGAGTATTTTCAGCTGTTTGAAGCTGGTGTACAAAACCAAAAGTAAAAGAAGCAAGAACTAAACTTCAGAACGGGAAGCATAGAAATAGTTAACATAGAACAGATCTACCGCTTCTTAGACTTGATTTCAAAGATAATGACAGATCTATAAATTGACATTTCTATGTGAATTTTCTTGGGTCGCCCAAAAAGTTACATAATACAGTTTGAACTCGGTCTTGCTTTATCTCTGTGGTCCAGGTCATCAGGAACACAATAACTTCTGCTCTGTCAACATCAACATCGGCCCTGGGGACTGTGAGTGGTTCGCTGTGCCAGAACCCTACTGGGGAGTGATGAGCGACTTCTGTGAAAAGTAAGGATAGTAGCTAGTGATAATGCATTATACAAATCAAATCACATTTTATTTGTCACATACACGTGTTTAGCGGATGTTATTGCGGGTGTAGCGAAATGCTTGTACTTCTAGCTCCGACTTCTATCTAACAACATATACCCAATACATACAAATCTAAGTAAGGAATGGAATTTAAGAATATATACATATATGGACAAGCAATGACAGAGCGGCATGGACTAAGATACAGTAGAATAGTATAGTAGTGAGTAGTGCAAGATATGTAAACATTATTAAAGTGACTAGTGTTCCATTTCTTAAAGTGGCCAGTGATTTCAATAGCAGCAGCAGCCTCTAATGTGCTAGTGATGGCTATTTAACAGTCTGATGGCCTTGAGATAGAAGCTGTTTTTCAGTCTCGGTCCCAGCTTTGATGCACCTGTACTGACCTCGCCTTCTGAATGATAGCGGGGTGAACAGGCAGTGGCTCGTGTGGTTGATGTCCTTGATGATCTTTTTGGCCTTCCTGTGACATCGGGTGCTGTACAATAGTGATGCTGTCTGTGAAAGAGAAAGGGGGTTGGGGGTCTGCGAGAACAGGGGAGAAAAGGATATATACAAAAGAAAGAAAGACGTCAGACGGGGTCAATGTGAGGGTCGGCTTCTTTTGTGCCTCGCTTTGAACACTAAGAACAAACTGTCTGAATGAAAAAGGAGCGATTCGGAGAGATATTGAAAGGAAGGAAAGGAGCTGAATTGAAGCCTGGAATGAGGACATTAATGAAACAAGGTTAATGTAACTAACCCATCTCTTCTTCTCTCTGTCCTTCCACAACAAAACTATTCTGATTTTAGGAATGGCCCAAAAGAAAACAGAAAATACTGAAATTAGATCGTCTTTAATACCAGTCCTAATTCCACATCTCTTACAGAAATGAGAAAAGACTGAAAATAAATAATCTTACCAGTCCTAACTCTCCATCTCTCCCCTCCCTCTCTCCCCGCCAACTCTCCCTCAGAAACAACATCAACTTCCTGATGGGTTCGTGGTGGCCCAACCTGGAGGACCTGTACGAGGCAGATGTGCCTGTTTACCGGTTCATCCAGCGGCCAGGGGACCTGGTGTGGCTCAACACGGGCACTGTCCACTGGGTCCAGGCCATTGGCTGGTGCAACAACATCGCCTGGAACGTAGGACCCCTCAGTGGTAAGCCTCTGATGCAGCTTTTGCTTGCTCCTTCGGGTTACTGTAAAAAAAAATATATTTATGAATAGAATTTCATACATTTGATATCATTATCTCTTAAAGTGATAGTTCACTCCAGAATCAGTTTGTCAGATGTTCAGACCTGTAAAGTGGTGTCATTAATTCCACTACCGCCACAGCTCACCAGTACAAGCTGGCCGTGGAGCGCTACGAGTGGAACAAGCTCCAGAGCGTCAAATCCCATGTACCCATGGTGCACCTCTCCTGGAACATGGCCCGCAACATCAAGGTGTCCGACCACAAGCTCTTCGAGATGATCAAGTAAGTCTCCATCTTTTACAGTTTGTTTCACGCTGTGAGCAGATCTCCTGCCACGTGTTAAAACAAGGAAGTGTTCTGCCCCTTGAGGCGTTGTAGTACGACTGTGCGTGTCCAGTCTGTCATGAGGGGTGGAGAGTGACAGGGCTACATCTCTCCCGAGGACCCAGAACCCTAGGGATTGGAGTGATTGATAGCTCCCACAGATTGGATGATGACGTGCATTTAGATGAGGTGGCTGCTGGAAAAAGTAACCTTGAGAAATGTGTAGGTGTCTGAATTTCTTTGAATATCATGATGTATGTGATGTAGGTTCTGCCTGCTGAGGACGCTGAAGCAGTGTCAGTCGGTGAAGGAGGCTCTAGCCGCTGCAGGGAAGGAGACGGTACTGCAGGACAGGAACAGGGATGAGCCTGCACACTACTGCACCATCTGTGAGGTACGTAACGGGCCCCGGCCCATGAGAGAGTGTGTGTGTGTGTGTGTGTGTGTGTGTGTGTTGGTTGAGAGAGTGTGTGTTGGTTGAGAGAGTGTGTGTTGGTTGAGAGAGTGTGTGTGTGTTGGTTGAGAGAGAGTGTGTGTGTGTGTGTGTGTTGGTTGAGAGAGAGTGTGTGTGTGTGTGTGTGTGTGTGTTGGTTGAGAGAGAGTGTGTGTGTGTGTTGGTTGAGAGAGAGTGTGTGTGTGTGTTGGTTGAGAGAGAGTGTGTGTGTGTGTGTGTGTGTTGGTTGAGAGAGTGTGTGTTGGTTGAGAGAGTGTGTGTTGGTTGAGAGAGTGTGTGTTGGTTGAGAGTGTGTGTGTGTGTGTGTGTTGGTTGTGAGTGTGTGTGTGTTGGTTGTGAGTGTGTGTGTGTTGGTTGTGAGTGTGTGTGTGTTGGTTGAGAGTGTGTGTTGGTTGAGAGTGTGTGTTGGTTGAGAGTGTGTGTGTGTGTGTGTGTGTGTTGGTTGAGAGAGTGTGTGTGTGTGTTGGTTGAGAGAGAGTGTGTGTGTGTGTTGGTTGAGAGAGAGTGTGTGTGTGTGTGTTGGTTGAGAGAGTGTGTGTGTGTGTGTTGGTTGAGAGAGTGTGTGTGTGTGTTGGTTGAGAGAGTGTGTGTGTGTGTGTGTGTGTTGGTTGAGAGAGTGTGTGTGTGTGTGTGTGTTGGTTGAGAGAGTGTGTGTGTGTGTGTGTTGGTTGAGAGAGTGTGTGTGTGTTGGTTGAGAGAGTGTGTGTGTGTGTGTGTGTTGGTTGAGAGAGTGTGTGTGTGTGTGTGTTGGATGAGAGAGTGTGTGTGTGTGTGTTGGTTGAGAGGGTGTGTGTGTGTGTTGGTTGTGTGTGTGTGTGTGTGTGTGTTGGTTGAGTGTGTGTGTGTGTTGGTTGAGTGTGTGTGTGTGTTGGTTGAGTGTGTGTGTGTGTGTGTGTGTGTGTGTTGGTTGAGTGTGTGTGTGTGTTGGTTGAGTGTGTGTGTGTGTGTGTGTGTGTTGGTTGAGAGTGTGTGAGTGTGTGTGTGTTGGTTGAGTGTGTGTGTGTGTTGGTTGAGTGTGTGTGTGTGTGTGTGTTGGTTGAGTGTGTGTGTGTTGAGTGTGTGTGTGTGTGTGTTGGTTGAGTGTGTGTGTGTGTGTTGGTTGAGTGTGTGTGTGTGTTGGTTGAGTGTGTGTGTTGGTTGTGTGTGTGTGTGTGTGTGTGTGTGTGTTGGTTGTGAGTGTGTGTGTGTGTTGGGCCGCATTCGAAGAGGACAATGTGTGCGCATTTATCTATTTGCCAACAGTGAACCACAATGCCTGATATCATAACCATTACAGATAACGAATCCTAAATAAATCACAGACAGTGTCACCAGCAAAGTACCCCCACACCATAACACCACCACCTCCATGCTTTACGGTGGGAAATACACATGCAGAGATCATCCGTTCACCCACACTGCATCTCACCAAGCCACGGCGGTTGGAACCAAAAATCTCAAATTTGGACTCCAGACCAAAGGACACATTTCCACCGGTCTAATGTCCATTGCTTGTGTGTCTTGGCCCAAGCAAGTCTCGTCTCCTTTAGTAGTGGTTTCTTTGCAGCAATTCGACCATGAACGCCTAATTCACACGGTCCCCTCTGAACAGTTGATGTTGAGATGTGTCTGTGACTTTTACTCTATGAAGCATTTATTTGGGCTGCAATTTCTGAGGCTGGTAACTCTAATGAACTTTCCCTCTGCAGCAGAGGTAACTCTGGGTCTTCCATTCCTGTGGCGGTCCTCATGAGAGCCAGTTTCATCATACAGCTTGATGGTTTTTGCGACTGCACTTGAAGAAACGTTCAAAGTTATTGAAATGTTCCATATTGACTGACCTTCATGTCTTAAACTAATAATGGCTGTCGTTTCTCTTTGTCTATTTGAGCTGTTCTTGCCATAATATGGACTTGGTCTTTTACCAAATAGGGCCATCTTCTGTATACCCCCCCTACCTTGTCACAACACAACTGATTGGCTCAAATGCATTAAGAAGGAAATAAATTCCACAAATTAACTTTTAAGAACGCACACCTGTTAATTGAAATGCATTCCAGGTGACTACCTCATGAAGCTGGTTGAGAGAATGCCAAGTGTGTGCAAAGCTGTCATCAAGGCTAAGGGTGGCTACTTAGAAAAATCTCAAATAGATTTTGATTTGTTTAACATTTTTTTGGTTACTACATGATTCCATATGTGTTATTTCATAGTTTTGATGTCTTCACTATTATTCTACAATGTAGAAAGAAACCCTTGAATGAGTAGGTGTTCTAAAACTTTGGACCGGTAGTGTGTGTATATATATATTTTTCTATATAGATACTTCAAGGGGTCTTAAAATTCTAAATCAAATAGCTAAATGATCCTTGGTATTATCTTAAAACAATTCCATGTAGCTTAGTAGAACCCTCCCCCGGCTTACAGGGCTTAGACTGTACAGGGTTAAAGATCGAGTTTTGATGTCAGTTCGAGTTCTCGATTACTCATGGCCGTCCCTAGTTACTGACTGGTGTGTGTTTGTTGACTACTGTGTTCCAGGTGGAGGTGTTTAACCTGCTGTTTGTGCGGAGTGAGCTCCTCTCCAGGAAGCAGAAGCAGTATGTGGTGCACTGCCAGGACTGTGCCCGGAAAGGCAGCGCCGAGCTGGACAACTTTGTGGTTGTAGAGAAACACCGGATGGACGATCTCATGCAAGTCTACGACCAGTTCACATTAGTAAGTCACACTTTTGATTTTGCTCTATTGACATTGTTGGGATGTACATAGAGATCCTATTAAATGACTTCTTCCTCATTTTATGGGGTATGTACTTGTGTAGCATTGTCCAGTGTGTTGAGTGAGTTCCATGTGCATTCTATAAAATACCTTTTTGTTTCATGCGTTGAATCGGTATTGAACTCTCCCCCCTCTTTCTCGCCAGGCCCCCCCACTGCATTCATCTTCATCTTGACATTAGACATCCCTTCGACTTCTGTGGGGCGACCCAAGCATTACAGGAACTTTCATTTCAAACGAAAAACGGACCATTTCTGATATTCAGGAAAGTCGACAGTCTCCCCGTATGGCTGTTCTCCACAGCGACGGCTGGAGGCAGCAGCGGCTGCGTGTGTCTATGCAACCTGTCAAAAAGTGCGCCGTGTCAACCCCCCTCTTCCCCCTGGGGGGCGCCAGAGAGCGCACTTCCCAACACAGGACTCCCTCCCCTCTTGTAACAATGGTTCAGCTCTTTTAATGGAGGACTTAATCCAAAAACTTTTGGGAAAGGGGGGGAATTATTATTGAGTGAAGATGTTTTGTAGATATTGTATCTGTCACAACTGGCAACACCACCCTAAAAGACTACTGACTGGCCAACCTGTTCTCTCTTTTTTATTCTGTTAACAGGCTGAGATGTGATCCCTTTGTTTTCCTGAACCTCTAAGGAGCACTAGCCTAACTGGTCTTTTTCTATGGTAGATAGTAATTTTAAGACTCTTTGGATGGCAAAATCAACAAAAAAAATGGTAATGTGAAGAGTTTAGGTGATTATATATCTATTTTTTTTTACAGCTTTTATGTTTTATCTTTGTTGTTATTTTGGAACTATGACGTTCAGTTTTTTGTTGTTTCTTAGGTAAAAAAAAAAAAAATAGCATTTTGGGGGGCAAATGAATAGCCAAGTCACAAAGAAAAATGGGTTGCACATTGACCTAAAGGAGAATTTTGCTTTTTTACAACCAAATCTCTATTTTTGATGTAAATGGCATGTTATAGAAGGGTCCAGACATTTTTTTGCAGTTTCACCTGGTTTTGAGAAACTTACCGCAACCAGCGATTAATTCCCTCATCCTCGTTGTGCAGTATGGGGGCTCTGAAAAAACATGAACAAAGGTTCCAAATGCTCTCAGTATAGTGATGCAGGTCTTTAGATAGTGTACACATGAAATTGTCATTCCAAACTTTATCCGCAACGTTATATTCCATTTTGTTGCGACTTGAGCGATACCTCCGTCCATTCTACAGTCAACTGCCTAAATAAAGGAAACACTTGAGGAAATGAGGCATACAAAGTATATTGAAAGCAGGTGCTTCCACACAGGAAGTTCCAGACAGTTGTAGAATCTATGCCAAGGTGCATTGAAGCTGTTCTGGCAGCTCTTGGTGACCCAATGCCCTATTAAGACGCTATGTTTCCTTTTATTTTGGCAGTTACCTGTAGCAGCAGGCTACACGGAGAATGAAACAGCTGGATAGGGGAGACGCACAAAATGAAATATAGCATTGCGGATAAAGTTCGGAATGACACCATTTCAAAGACCTGCATCACGTTTTTTCAGGGCCCCCATACTGCACAACAAGGATGAGGAAAGTATTCGCTGGGTGCGGTAAGTTTCTCAAAAACAAGTGAAATTGCAAAAAAGTGTCTGGACCCTTCTATAACATGCCATTTACATCAAAAATACAGATTTGGTTGTGAAAAAGAACTTCTCCTTTTAAGGAATAAAGTTTGATTTGTGATTTTTGTTATGTTTCTAATCTTGATGTAAATTTACACTATTTATAAATACATATTTATTGCTTGAAAATATTTGTTGATGGAATGCTGTTATTTTTTTCCAGAGTACCTGCCATTAAATTTGAAGGAGTTTTGTCATTTTAACACAACTCCTCTTACATTTTCTATATATAAATAAAATTGCTTAGCAAGCGTTGTACAGAAACTGACATTTAAAATTGTTTTATTGTTTTGAAGAATGTTTTATGACGAGTCATTAAACACAATTGTCAAATAATCCACGGACTTCATTACTTTCACCAGTGTGTTTGCATATGTCTGCAGAAACAATGAATTGTTTTACATTCATTTATTTTGTGCTGCAGTGTTCTTTCAACTACTAAGACATAATGTACATTTCAAGGCCACGGTGAACAAAGGAACCCAGTAAAATATTGTTCTTTCTAGACAAAAAAAAAGACCCAATCCAAATAGTGGACCTCATTAAAAACGCATTGGAAATCACAACTCTGCTTCTATAACTTGTATTTATTTGATGATACAAAAGCATTGTAACAGGGTCTCAATTGGGGGAAAATACTTACCGTGAGATTAAGTGACAATGGCGAGATTATTTGAGTAGGGCCTAAAACCCAGCAGACAATGTAGCTGTAGAATGACCCACACAGAATTCTACACTGTATGCCAGGTCAACACCCTACCAGCAAACTGAACTATAGATAGCTGTATTTAAAATACAAGATATACGAAATCCGAATCACTGTACATGTACAGTGGAGAAAAGTATTTAGTCAGCCACCAATTGTGCAAGTTCTCCCACTTAAAAAGATGAGGCATGTAATTTTCATCATAGGTACACGTCAACTATGACAGACAAAATGAGAGAAAAAAACACCCAGAAAATCACATTGTAGGATTTTTAATGAATTTATTTGCAAATTATGGTGGAAAATAAGTATTTGGTCAATAACAAAAATTTCTCAATACTTTGTTATATACCCTTTGTTGGCAATGACACAGGTCAAACGTTTTCTGTAAGTCTTCACAAGGTTTTCACACACTGTTGCTGGTATTTGGCCCATTCCTCCATGCAGATCTCCTCTAGAGCAGTGATGTTTTGGGGCTGTCACCAGGCAACACAGACTTTCAACTCCCTCCAAAGATTTTCTATGGGGTTGAGATCTGGAGACTGGCTAGGCCACTCCAGGACCTTGAAATGCTTCTTACGAAGCCACTCCTTCGTTGCGAGGGCGGTGTGTTTGGGATCATTGTCATGCTGAAAGACCCAGCCACGTTTCATCTTCAATGCCCTTGCTGATGGAAGGAGGTTTTCACTCAATCTCACGATACATGGCCCCATTCATTCTTTCCTTTACACGGATCAGTCGTCCTGGTCCCTTTGCAGAAAAACAGCCCCAAAGCATGATGTTTCCACCCCCATGCTTCACAGTAGGTATGGTGTTCTTTGGATGCAACT
The DNA here is from genome assembly GCF_964263955.1 of Coregonus lavaretus. Taxonomy (NCBI): domain Eukaryota; kingdom Metazoa; phylum Chordata; class Actinopteri; order Salmoniformes; family Salmonidae; genus Coregonus; species Coregonus lavaretus. Next base: position 219,571 of record NW_028165314.1, read on the forward strand.
CAGCATTCTTTGTCCTCCAAACACAACGAGTTGAGTTTTTACCAAAAAGTTCTATTTTGGTTTTATCTGACCATATGACATTCTCCCAATCCTCTTCTGGATCATCCAAATGCAAACTTCAGACGGGCCTGGACATGTACTGGCTTAAGCAGGGGGACACATCTTGCACTGCAGGATTTGAGTCCCTGGCGGCGTAGTGTGTTACTGATGGTAGGCTTTGTTACTTTGGTCCCAGCTCTCTGCAGGTCATTCACTAGGTCCCCCCGTGTGGTTCTGGGATTTTTGCTCACCGTTCTTGTGATCATTTTGTCCCCACGGGGTGAGATCTTGCGTGGAGCCCCAGATTGAGGGAGATTATCAGTGGTCTTGTATGTCTTCCATTTCCTAATAATTGCTCCCACAGTTGATTTCTTCAAACCAAGCTGCTTACCTATTGCAGATTCAGTCTTCCCAGCCTGGTGCCGGTCTACAATTTTGTTTCTGGTGTCCTTTGACAGCTCTTTGGTCTTGGCCATAGTGGATTTTGGAGTGTGACTGTTTGAGGTTGTGGACAGGTGTCTTTTATACTGATAACAAGTTCAAACAGGTGCCATTAATACGGGTAACGAGTGGAGGACAGAGGAGCCTCTTAAAGAAGAAGTTACAGGTCTGTGAGAGCCAGAAATCTTGCTTGTTTGTAGGTGACCAAATACTTATTTTCCACCATAATTTGCAAATAAATTCATAAAAAATCCTACAATGTGATTTTCTGGATTTTGTTTTCTCAATTTGTCTGTCATAGTAGACGTGTACCTATGACGAAAATTACAGGCCTCATCCTTTTAAGTGGGAGAACTTGCACAATTGGTGGCTGACTAAATACTTTTTTCCCCCCACTGTATTTGATAATTGATACATTCACAATATTCAAGACATGAAGAACATGGCAGCCATCAGAGACCCAGTAGCCAGATGTAGCTGCTGACTGCCCCACAGGATCTACACTGACTACTGAGCAGCTGATAGACACCAACACGGTATGGCTGCCCGTCCGTCCACAAGGACCCAAAATGGCCGCCTTGCCTGGCACAGTCCAAGCAAAGACGGCAGTCTCTTGTCACTGGATTAGCACTGAATACCTGGAAGCTTGTGACTTATTTAAACATCCAGCTGAGGATCACTTGAGTCTAATCTAATAAGGCCTTGTTAAGGGTGTCTGTCTGTTTTTAGCCTCTGAGATGGAGTACTGCTGGAGTCCAGCTGTATACCGGTTGGAGGGTAAAGAAGAGCCTTGCAGTAAGTCATCCCGACTGGGCCACTCATTCACCTACAAAGAGGGTGTTTTTCTGCAGGGAGTATTGTCACTGTGCAGCCAGTCTGTGGCTGTGTACAGCAGCGCTGTCATCAGGTCCAGGCAGCTTCATACCTATACAGTGAACAGAGAGAGAGGTCAACTGCATAGAATTTACATTCAATGCAGAAATTGACATGCAGTCAATGGAGCTCAATTGACCACAGCTCTTCCAGGTTAATAGTTCCTATCTGTCTGTTATTTTTATACTGAGTAGTTCTAGTCAGAGGGAGATTGATTATCCCTTAATCAGCCTGTTGTGACATGGAAACATAAGATCAAAGGGAATCTGGTGGCCTTGGGTGGAAGAGAATGGAAAGTCAAACGGGAGCAAAGTTCTACCCCACCTTAACCTAACCCCAACCCCCAGGTATTAGTGATAAACCCTGTTCTTTTCCCATACATTTAGCCCCTCCCACACATGTTTGTGCATTGTGACCTTATGTGATGGTGTCTGAGTGAATTTGACACATGATGTAGGTCTCACTAGGAGGGAGATTATACAATATGATGCCATAGACCCCTCAAACTCAACTCTGGACCTCGAACCCAGTTCCATTGCATTGTTCCCTTCTAATCAGGGACTGATTTAGACCAGGAACACCAGGTGTGTGCAATTAATTATCAGGAAGAACAGAAAACCAGCAGGCTCCGGACCTTAGAGATTGATAGAGGACTCATCTTTATATCTGTGCCATTATAGCATCTGTGACAGCATGGGCAGCACCATTGAGGCTACAACCCATAGGAATCCCCACCCAGTTGTCTACTTGACTACATTAAAATGATGGTAATGTCCAATAACAATGTCAATGCTAAAAAAATGGGTTATATCCATGATGAGTCCTCTATCTATCTCTATGGGGTGGCCCCCTCTATTACTGCCTCTCTTTGGTTGAAATCTTGAGGCCCAGGTAAGGGAAGGGGGTGGTCAACTGCCATATATGGGTATGGAGACACTAAACAGTCAGGTTTGTGTGTTGAGGGACTATCACTTGTGACATAGGCTAGGATTCAATACGATCGCGCAGGTAGAGCGTTGCTGACAACTCACGGTAAACGCTGCAGATGTTGGCTCAATCTGAAATTACCTTGAAATGTCAAGACCCCTTAACTGCTATCCACTGACTCCTCTGTGTTCCCCTCTGACCCGTCTTGCTATAATGAACAGAGCAGAAAACACCAAGGCCTCGATTCAACCAGATCAAGCGTTAAACAGTGATTGCAGACACCTGCATAGCGGATGTTTTGGCGGTGTCGGAAGTGGAACTGGGTTGGAGCCGTCAAATCAGTGAGCAGCTGCTCTTGCGATAACTGTCACGAAGCCACACCCACGCGTTAGAAATTCAGAATGAGAAAGTTTAGGCTACATAGAAATAACTACGCTCAAATTGAAAAATCATTAAAAGGAATACACATTCCAGTGTTTCGAACTAAAGAAGGCTGCATGGGATTTCTGTTAATGCGACTCCGTTCAGCCAATGGCAATGTCCGCTTTAGGTATAATGCCAGGAGCCGCTTGTGGATTCGACAGCTCTAACACAGTTCCACGCTTGACACCGCCAAAACAACCGCTATGCGGATGTCGGCCAAAGCGGATCTGATTGAATAGAGCCCTAAATGAATAGTCAAGTCCACCATGAGATGGATCATGTGACTCGCAGGCTTCTTAGAACGGAGGCTTTTAAATGCTAGTTCCATTTACAACCAGCTCTGCAAACGCAGTCTATGACTAGGTTCCTACTACCTACCAAACTAGGGGAAAGGTAGGGGCAGCAGGTGAGAGACAGGAGACTCCCTGGCTTGTTTGCTATCAGGTAGACAGGAAACTAGAGGGGGCATGATAAGATGTTGAAGAGTTAGCAGAACTCAGATAAAAATGATGATGTCTTTACACCACCATGTGAGCACTAACCCTCTCAGAGGTATTTGAAGAGAGAGCTGCAACTTTTCTGCAGGGGTAAGTGTGAGCTGTGCCATCAATTGCCCCCTTTTCTCCCTCCCCCTCTTCGTTTCCTTCCTGTTCCCTCTCTCTGGCCGTGTTGCAGACAGGTGGCCTTGACTGCTAATTTTAGCCCTGTTCATTGTCCCGATGGGCTTCTCACAGCTATGGGCCTGCAATCAACCAACTGGTTCAGTGTTTGTACACACACACTCACCTTCATCATCTCTGGTTCATTCATTCATTTATTCTGATTCATTCATCCTGACTTCTACTACTAACATGCTGTATTTTGATTGGCTCCTGTCCCCAGCCAATGCCAGGTCTCTCTCATGTAGCCCATTGATAAAGTCAGGGTCCGTAAGAACATGGCACACACTGTTCCTCCAGAGGCCAAGTCCATTCATTCATAACATAGCCATTTGCTCAGAGGGTATAAGAGCAAAACCCCAGCCCTAATACATTACCATACATTACAACAGGGTTACAACCACACACACACACACACTCCTGCACACACACCAAAAAATGTATAACTAGTAAAAGATCTGACGGATAAATAACCACGATGACACACACTCACCCCAACTGGTTTTGTACTCACTGTTTGATGTGTGTGCATTTCCCAGGCCCAGGGGTCCTGGCATCTCTTTCAGTCCAGATTCACTGTTCACTTTCTCTCTCTCTCTCTTCTTCCTCTCAGTGGCAGCTCTTTTCCATGTCACCTTTCTTTCCTCTGCGGAGAAAGAGAGAGGGGGAAGAAGAGTGAGAGAGGATAGAGAGGGGGAAGAAGAGAGAGAGAGGGGGCAGAGAGAGGGGGAGGAGGAGCGAGAGAGGGGGCAGAGAGAGGGGGAGGGGAAGAGAGAGGGAGAGGGGGGAAAGAAGAGAGAGAGGGGGCAGAGAGGGGGAGGAGGAGCGAGAGAGGGGAAGAGAGAGAGGGAGAGGGGGGAAAGAAGAGAGAGAGAGGGGGCAGAGAGAGGGGGAGGGGAAGAGAGAGATTCCATGTGAAACAGCATTCCAGTGTGTTCAACAAGTAATACGCTGTAGATGGGTCAGTCTTGAGGCAGGTCCCAGTGTTCTCTCTTTCTTTCTATTTGTCTCTTCCTCTCTCTCTCTCAATTCCTACCCGTCTCTGTTTCAATGTATCACCTGTTCTGTGGCTTTTTTCTTACCGGCGTCCATCATGTACTCCTGCTATCCTTTATCTCTCAATGAATCCACATACTTCAGTGTGCATGTGTGACAGGAAGTCACTCAGTCACGCAGTGTGACATGGAGATGGCAGACTTCTTTAAAAGGAGCCGGTAGCATTAGGGGGCTGGGCTTTCTCAGTCTGGCCAATGACAGGTCTGGAGGTGCAAGTAACTGACATTTTTGTGAATGGGGAGGCTTGGAAGAGGACACGCATTGAGAAAAACTAGGGGAGTTGGTTTTCCATGTAGCAACTGACCCAGAGAAAGTGCCATGAAAATAATTATGGCCAATGCAATTGCCATGATCTCAATTACAGAGCAATCATATTGGGTTGCATCTGACTCTTGATAATTCATTCATCTATGGTAGTTCTGTCAAAATGTGTTTGGCCATCATGTGACCTACTGCAGGTTTTCCATTGGTTCTTCCTGTGCTATGTTCTGCAGTATGTTGCCATGGAAACCTGGAGCCAAGGGTACTTATCAAATAGGGATGTTGAAAGTGGATGAGTTATCTGTGTGATTCAGTGTGTGTGTGTGTGTGCATGTAGAGATGGATCTCAGAGGGGTGGGGTGGGGGCTGTAGGAGGAGGAGGGGGTGGTTCTACTCTCTACTCAAGCCCCTGCCTCTCATCTGCCCCTATGGGGAGGGAAACAGTGAAACACTGCCCCCATGGACACTCACTCACTCTCTAGTCCTCTCACACAGGTCCTCCACCTCAAACATCTGACAAACACACCTACAATACAGGAGATACTGCACCCTGCACATCACTAACTGTAACACATCCACAAGTCTACACACACACACACCAAATGCACCACAAGTTATCTCCTCTTTTCATTGCAACATAAAATGTTGAGGAATGTGTGGTAGACTAGTCATTCCAATCTGATGTGGGTGCTGAGAGCTGATAGAATTCCACTTCAGGATCGGGTTGCTCATTAGGATAATTGTAATTTGTGAGTGGGCGATTGCTTTTGTAGGCAGGCGTCGAAGAGTGGGCAATCTCAGATGATTTTATGTTAATCCAGCACCCCCATTAATGCTCTAACCATAGTCAACTCTGGTAGACATATGTCTTTGATGCTACACTATTATATGAATTACTGAAGCCTAATATATATATATGTGTGTGTGTGTGTGTGATTTGAAAAAGCAGGCCAGAAATCCAAACTTGCCTATAACTGTGACAGCATTTTACATTAGGCTTGGGCTATATCTAAAATATTGCAGTGTAAACAAAGAAATGTGCTGGTGGTAGCCTAATCATGTCCTAGTGCTTTTCTATTTCTTTAAAAGACTGACCTTTGAGTGAAAGAAACAGTAGTTTTGCTGTAAAATAGGTGAGAGTGCTAGTAGCCTAGTTAGTCTTCGTCATCTGACTACTTTCCCTTGGACACTGGGCTGTCAGTCAGCAGATCCATCAGCACTGACAGTGTCATGTGAAGACGAAACAACATGTCAGCAACCGAAATGTCGTTTAGAACTAATGAGGAAGCCGAGGAATGCGTGTAGTCCTTTCAGAACTTGCCTCATTCTTCTTTCTGGCCCCTTCTCTCCCTCTCCCTCTTTTCAGTCATGGGTTCTCCCCAGGGTAATCGCATTCCAAAACACACAAGAATTCCCCCTCTCCTCTCCTCACATACCAACCCTCCTCCCCTCCAACCTAGACTCAGGGGTAGATGTAACATAGTAAACGAAAATCCGAGAGACCCAAATTAGTATTATATGTTACGTTTGATATGATACGTATTAATTTGTGGATGTCCATCATTCATTTCGTATATGTTACGAATTACAATTCTTATGATATGTTACAAATTACAATTCGTATGATATGTTACGAATTGCAAATAGTACAATATTACATTTTACATTTTAGTCATTTTAGCAGACGCTCTTATCCAGAGCGACTTACAGTTAGTGAGTGCATTCATTATTATTATTTTTTTTTTTCATACTGGGAATCGAACCCACAACCCTGGCGTTGCAAACACCATGCTCTACCAACTGAGCTACATCTCTGCCGGCCATTCCCTCCCCTACCCTGGACGACGCCGGGCCAATTGTGCGCCGCCCCATGGG